>NC_086322.1:85107578-85407578 GCF_036172605.1 Pelobates fuscus
ATATATCCAAGTGTTATCATGCATGGCCTGTAAGCTAAGTGGAAAACCATGTTTCTGGGATCCAGTAGCAGAAACACGATGTGATGCAGAGCTTTTCTGGAGCCTAGTGTCATTGGGAATAAGTCCTGAAAATAAGACACGGTTGTTCCTCTTTTGATCTTTTATTGAAAAAGAGTGCATTCAGCAGATAATGTCCCTGAGGGTGCCTTTCAGGTACTGTGGATGTTATGCTATATGTGCTCTATCAAAAGCAAAAGATGGTGGAGCTGCTACCCCCAATATTGTCCAGAACAGTTCATTGAGTATCTTTCCTATGTCTTCAGTGTCCTAAGTTTTCGGCAACCCTCTCACTCTTACAATAAAAACCAAAGAATAAATATATATATATTGTGACAGACAAACTGGCACATCAACTTGGTACCTCCACCAATTGATGCTTCCTAGCTGACGTTGATTACAATAAACACCGCACTGGACACCATAAGCACCGTAGACCCCACAAACCTCCGCAACTTGGTTGGGGTCTCGCCGTCCCTTCCTGGATCAAACTCCTGGATCCAGGGACTCTGTGGAAAGTCCTCTCCTCCAGAGAGTATAGCTGTGAAGCTCTTATAAGAGCTAGTGGTATAGCTGTGTAGCAGGTTCCCTACAATCACGAGACCAGGCTACGTGTTGAGGGTTAAGCAGGAATCGTTTAATGGTAGCCACACTTGTTTTTTTTGCAAGTCCCCAAGCAAGGGTGACTCCCACATGGACCTTGTTGGGGACAGCTGCACAAAAGTATACACCAATCACAATAGAGTTACAATATATGGCACTCCCATATCCCCTGATAGCTTTGATCTGGGTCACCAACATATCCAAAAATCACCCAGATCAGTTCAGGGGTTCAGAAATTCTATGGAAGTCATGTATTTGACCGACCGCAGGCATTGTTCCATGCCCAAAACAGTTCCAGAGAATCAGGGCTTGTGGTCGGTCTAGTTCGGTAGTTTGAAAACTAACAAACTACCGAACAGAGTCAATAGTCTTACCCTGGAGCTTGTTCCCTTCATCCAGATGAATGATCTCACCAAACAGTGCCCTTCTAAGCTGAATAGAAACGAAGGCAGGCGATGATGAAAGTCCAGTGGTGTTCGGGAGTTTCTGTATCCAATATCAGTTCCATGAGATTCATGCCAAAGCACCACTGCCTGCGTTAATGCAAACAAGATGACCGCCACCTCGTGCTTGTCCATAGGAATTGCGGCTACCCAGACGAACAATTAGAACACTGCAGTGAGAAATGTGCCAAGTAGTTAATAGGTGTTAACAAGCTCCAGGGTGGTCTTTGGTTCATGAGGTTGTTCGGTAATTCAAAGTGCCGCTTCAAATTGCTGAGGGAATTAGAAGTGCAAAAAGGCACAAAAAGTGATTTAAACCAAGTTTTATCACAGGGGCCATAGTCACAGGGTAAGAGGCTGGCAAGTATGCCCCTTCAAGAACCTGTGACGATGTCCAGTTCGTCACATATATATTTGTATGTATTAGGGCTGATGTGTGCTATGGTTATTGTTGCTGCCCGGGAGTAGTGGGAGTTTAAGTGCTGGACTTATTTTAGTGTATTTGTTCTTGCACCCTTATGTTACACTTTCAGCCTCTATTATCACCATCTTCCACATGGTGATTGCCTGTTCGTCAGTAGGCGTTTTGTGGGATCTTTGCCGAGTTAAGGCCGCGCTGTTCTCCAGCGCCATTACCTCCATTCTTAGCATCACCATCTTAGCCCAGATTGTGCCATGTAAATCCTCCAAGAGAGCTGCCAAGTATTCCTTTCTCATCACTGTAGCTGTCAGTATGCACAGATCCACTCTTATTTGTTTGAGGGTGGAGTGTACACTGTGCGCTGCCCCTGAGTCTTGCTGGTGTAGCAAGTTGACCCATCGGATCGGATTTGTATCCAGTAAATTGGTCCTCTAGGGTTCTTTGGGCATGTCGGGTTGTCTGTGTTGGTCCATCACTGCTGTCAAATGCTGACTTTATGCTTATTTAGGACTTCGGTGTGGGAAGCTGCTATTTCAGGCTGTCATCTTGCTCGGAGCCCAGGCTATACCCTGTTTAAGTTTTATTGCTATGCATCCTTACACATAGCTTGTCTAATATTGCATACTGGGCACAAGGATTTCAGTTAGTGATTAGTATACACTCAGATGCATCCTGATTCAACCTCTTGTGATGCAATGTCCAAACTGTAACGTTCACTAGGGAACACACAAACAGGACAGAGTAGAGAAATTGCAATACCGATCCTTAGAATGGTCAGGTTATGCAAAAAGGGACAGTCAAAACACGAGCCGAGGTCAAGGGAAACAGAGAGACAGAATAACGAGAGACAAAGCCAAGTATCAATAACCAGGAAATCCAAATAACAAGTGCAAAGCTCAAATGGTAAACCATAGACCACAACAGGGCACTGAGGCAAGGGAGAGGTTAGCTTATATACACACAGTGTGTGACTGATTGGCTAATCTCCAATTAGTGTTAACCACAACACGTGGGAGGAGTTTCTTCCCTCCCTTGTGGTCTCTGAGGTCATCACTGTGTGCCGGGTCACATGACCGGGTGCAGCACACATATAAGGATGCAGCTCTGGAGCTTGCAGCGTCAGACACACAGCCAGTATGGAGACAGATACGAGATGACGCCGCTTGCTGTGATGAGGTAAGCAAGGTGGGTGTGAGCATCGCGGGGGCAGGATACCTGACATAAACATGAGGTACCTGTTCCCTATCCTTTCCCACTAATTTATTGGAGAGACCGCCATACTAATCTGTATCTGATCTCTAATCTAATTATCATCAGGTGGGGCCCAAATACACTCCAGGTCTATTACCCATAAGAGAAGCCTATCTCTATCAGGCACTGACTCACTTGCCCCATGAGACTGATTCAAATGCCTTATAGTCAGAGGTGTAACTAGAAACTATGGTGGCCGTGTGTGAAAATTGCCCTTGCCCCCCCCCCATATGTCTACCTCTGCCCCACCAATATGTCTACACCCCCTTCTCTATATGTACCCCCCCCACACACACATTGAGACAAACAGATACACATATAGACACATGGCACACACATAGACAAACACATGGCACACAAATACAGACACACATACACATACACAAACACACACACACAAACATAAAAACACACATGCAAAATGTTTAAGTCACTCTCCTGTTTCCTAACTTTTAGGTGCAGGAGGGTGACATTCCCTGGGGTCCAGTGGCTCAGGCTGATGGGAGTCAGAGTTTGGCACAGTGATTGCTGGTAGGAAGTGACCAGGGCTGTCACTTCCCCCCAGCTCTGACATCATCACAGGGGGCCTGGTCTCGCTGTTGAAGCGCCGCAGAGCTGACCAGCCCCCTGGATATTCATTGCCATCAGGTAGCGCTAACAGCATGTTAGCATATCTTTCTTCTCACATATATTGACCCACACAGTCTATACGATCGGTCTTTTATTTTGTGTCTTCCATATCACGAGAAAAATCAGACTATAACTATAAACAGTGAGGACACCCCATCACCAAAAGCACCTTAAAAAACACATCGCCAGAGTGCAATTTTAAACCATCTTGGACTTATGTATATACACTAACTTTATATATATATGCTTTATCTATATATGTTTTATCTATATAATTGTTTTCTTACCCATAGTCCATATTAACATATTTTGGCGCAGCCTTGCACTACTGTTGTTGGGGTCACATTAGATAGCTGGCGGGCAGCCGGGTCGCAGGGGTCCGCAGGGCGGCCAGGCCCCTTGGAATGAAGGGCCCGGTCGCAGCTACAACCCTTGCAACCACAGTAGTTCCGCTACTGCCTATAACCTATTACATGTACAGGAACTGCATAGACCCCTTTCTCTTTAGTATGCCAGGAACTATGTATTTTGATATTTTCAGTTTATAAATGCTTATTGGATTGGTTTATTATATGACTGCAAAGTCTAGTTGCAGACAGAGGCCAAGAGCACGCTTTCCTATGCACAAGAGACTAGGAAATTTTAATATCATAAATAAGACCACCATAATTTTCAGCTCTAGAACAATGAAACCTCTAATCTAACAGGGACTGCTGTGCAACATGGTTAAGTATAGACCATGGCCGATTCTGTGTGGGTGCATAGAGGCGGATCGGAGAGGCATGCAGTGTTAGGCACCTCTCCTCACATTGGGTCCTGCCCATTAGCATTAGGCTCTGCCCCTCGTCGTCAGCACTGGTCTGCAGAGCTGGAAGGAAAAGTTAACAAAAGAAAAGAGTTACCTGCACACTAGCCCAAATCTCTATGCATATTTAAACAAATTTAGTTTTTTTTTCACTCCAATGCTCATTAGGTGTAAGCCCACCTAACATGTCAAGGCAAACCTCTTAGGTAGGTCCTACACTAACAATTAACCTTGCTTCTTTCAGCTTCAGGCACAAGAATCTCTAATGAGACAGAGAGTGGTATTTTTCTAAATCCCTACATACTTATTAACCCTTAATAGAGAACACATGGTCTGGGCGGCCGCATTGTAACATGCTGACGCCCAGCCTACAAAATACAAATGTGTTTAATAGTGTGAAATGCATGGTTTAATTAACAAGTATCTACATTTATATAATTCCTTACTATATACAGCTTTATTAAGCTAAACTGTACTAGATTCATATTTTAGCAATTATATACAATTTTATATGTACTAGTCTACTATTTAAATATCGACAGCAAATATTAAACAAGATAAATGTATTTTTCTGGACTAGTTGTATGTGTCTTTAAATAAGAACTAGGATCGCTAAGTTTCCTGATACTTTTTTGTAGTATTAAACATGAAATGATTAAATTTCCACTTCGGTTAATTTCTATTGCAATTTTTATAGAAGCTTCTAAATACTTTCTCCACTTTTTGCAAATATATTGTAGTTGATGCATTGATGTGTAACATTAATTTTACAGAGGGATTATATAATTTAGGCATTTGGGGGTTTGCTAAAACTAAGGCTGTATGAGAGTATAATATGATACCAAGAATCATCTAAATGTAAAATGACAAAAAAAAAAAAAAAATCCTTATTTTCGCTCATAAATATTATTTTTTATTTTTTTTTGGCAATTTATAAGAAAGAGAAAACCTATGTACTAAAAATGCATATGAAAAGCAAGATGGATAAATACTTTCTTTAATATTAAGTTATATTGCACTTTTTTTGTGAAGCTTTTAAATAGCTTTACAATTGCTATAATTATTAAGTTCAATTGATTGCCTTAATATTTTTCTAAGCGTTTTATTCAACACACTGTAAATTGAGGTGTACTAACAACTGGCTGCTCGCTGTTTAGGCGACATGCCCCTACTCGCGGCATACTGCGAGTAGGGGCATACGGGAGGATTTAACCTCCCTTATATCAATATGGAGGTCATAGTGACCCCCCATACTGTTTTATATTTAGTTTTATGACAGCGGCTGCTCGCTGCTCGCTGTCATTTAAAACTGGATATAAATGTATCTTATATAGAAGTGTTAGGGCTACGGTAAGAGTATGTGTAATAAGTAGCTATTTAGATCTAAATAGCTACTTTTTAATATTGCAATAGTTTTTACTATAACTTTAGGTTACATGTCCTCTTACTGTAGCTCTCTATCACTTTTATGTAAAATACTGATTTATTTACATCCAGTTTTAAATGACAGCGAGCAGTCACTGGTTGTGCGCTGTTTAGGTGATATGCCCCTACTATATTATTTACTATTATTAATATTATTATTATATTATTGTTAATTACCATTATTTTCATCGTATCATATATTTTACTATAAAAAATTATACAATATAATGAAAAAAAATAAAAAAACAAAATTTTTCCAATTTTTCCAACTTTGATCCCTCTGTTACGCATCTACAACCCACGTTAGGATCCAACGTACTCAAGGGTCTGATCCTCCCTGTGCCTTGTGTTTTCTCACAGTGCGGTTTTACAAGTATTGTTATCCCACATATAGATATCTTTTTTTGTTAATATCTGGGATATCCTGACACTTTGTCACTTTTTATGCACTGACACTTTATTTATAATTGATTGCGCACCTACATTTTAGTTTTTTTTACTATTTTGGGGATTCATAATATCAGAGTTCCTCGTAGGTTGCTGCACGTATATCGTTGCCTCAGTTTTTACATTTTATGGTAACACTTATTTTTATAACTATTTGCGCCATTCTAATTCACTTGTTTTTGAACACAGAGACATTGATACAACAAGGAATCTGTAATAGTTCTATTGCAGATGTGATCTACCAATGTATTTCTTGCTCTTTTGGTATAACTATACCAATCAAACCGTTAAATGGCTCCATAGAACCATAGACAAAGGATTCTTGCTATATTTTGGACTTCCAGGAATGGGGTGCATGGACAGAAATATTATAATTACTAAAGCAATCATGCTATTTTTTTTCCCTGTTTCTGAAATGTGTCAGTAACAATATGTAATATAATACAGATACTATAATTAACCCCTTCTCGCCGTTAAGGCGTTCTATGCTGTCCCGCTTTATGTGGGCTTTAAAGCCATTGCGGCGGCATAGAACGCCATAACGGCTTTGAGCCCTGGAGCGCCCGGGATACTTTCCTTCCCGGCGCTCCGCTTCGGGAGGACTGCCTCAGAGCCCAGGCAACCCTCCCCTGGCAAAAGAAGCCCCAGTGGCTACTGAAAAAGACTAAACATACCCCACTTTCAATACCTTGGGTTGTCTACTTTTTAAAATGGTATGCCATTGTGGGGGTAATTCTCATTCCTGGGCTACCACACTGTCTCAAAGGCAACATTACTAATCAATTTGAGAATGGAACATTCTATATTTGACCCTGTAACTTTCCAAAACACCATAAAACCTTTTAATGGGGGGTACTGTTGTACTGGTGAGACATCGCTGATTACAAATATGTGCATTTTTTTTGCAGTAAAATCTAACAGTTTTATGACATTCACAGTTAAAATGTCAGACGGAAATACAAATTTAAAATAAAAAAACGTATTTTGTCACATTTTTTTAAATTTTATTCATAATAAATTATGTTCCATATGAATAGTTAATGATAAATTAAAGCCCTGTTTCTCCTGAACAAAATGATATATAATAAGTGTGGGTGCACTTAATGGCGCAAATTCCAGTTTTTGTTTACGTTTTGTTTTAATCAGAACGTGCACTATTGACTCCGTCCTGAAGGGGTTAATGGTATAAAAAACGCATAATTTGCTAATTACAAAGGTGGATAGACTTTGTGAATATCTGAAATGAAACAACAAAAAGGACAGATGTGGTCAGATTCAAGAAATCAAATGAAACTAACCGCATCTCTGGAAATAACTATAGCGGCAGTGTCTAGGATTATAATGCTGGCTGTAGGTAACAGGTGTAACTGTGAACCGCTAAGGGTATCACTATAGACCCATGAGCAGAAAAAATGCTACTAAATACCAAAATGAAGTATATACAAAAAGTTACTGCTAAATGCAAAAAATAAATAAAGTATATACAGTGGTACTAGGATTCCACGCCTGTCAATAGAAGGATATGTATAGGTAGGGATATAATGAGCCAAATGGCAACAGCAACTCACCCCTAATTATCAGCTTTAATATAGTGCACTATAAGGAGATGAGAAAAAATCCCCAAGTCCCAACCATAAATACCTCCTATAGAGATAGTAGTAGATATAGGGTAAACAGAGGCTCCAAATGAGGCTAGTACAGGGGTGAAGGGAGATTGAGGAGGGTATGCAGTATTAATAGCAGTCAAATTCGGACTGCTAGTTTTAAATTTAAACAACCTCTCTCCCTGTAAATCCTATACAAAAAGGAGTATAGGTCCCCAAATCACAACCATAAATACCTCTTACAAAAAAATACTAATGATAGATACAGAGTAGACAGAGGCTCCAAATGGAGCTAGTACAGAGGTAAAGGGAGATTGAGGACGGTAAACAGTCATAATAACAGTCAAATTCGGACTGCTGGTTTAATTTATAAAGCCTCTCTCCCTGTTAATCTGGCTAGACAGGCATAGAAAAGAAAGAGTAAATCAAATATACATTAAGTGATTAACATGGTGCTAAAACCACCAGTGCCCAGTGCTCATATCCGTGATATGAGGAAAAAAACAAATTGCCCAACGTACGTTTCGGTGCTAAAAAGGAGCACCTTCGCCAGCCCCTGACGAAGGTGCTCCTTTTTAGCACCGAAACGTACGTTGGGCAATTTGTTTTTTTCCTGATATCACGGATATGAGCACTGGGCACTGGTGGTTTTAGCACCATGTTAATCACTTAATGTATATTTGATTTACTCTTTCTTTTCTATGCCTGTCTAGCCAGATTAACAGGGAGAGAGGCTTTATAAATTAAACCAGCAGTCCGAATTTGACTGTTATTATGACTGTTTACCGTCCTCAATCTCCCTATACCTCTGTACTAGCTCCATTTGGAGCCTCTGTCTACTCTGTATCTATCATTAGTATTTTTTTGTAAGAGGTATTTATGGTTGTGATTTGGGGACCTATACTCCTTTTTGTATAGGATTTACAGGGAGAGAGGTTGTTTAAATTTAAAACTAGCAGTCCGAATTTGACTGCTATTAATACTGCATACCCTCCTCAATCTCCCTTCACCCCTGTACTAGCCTCATTTGGAGCCTCTGTTTACCCTATATCTACTACTATCTCTATAGGAGGTATTTATGGTTGGGACTTGGGGATTTTTTCTCATCTCCTTATAGTGCACTATATTAAAGCTGATAATTAGGGGTGAGTTGCTGTTGCCATTTGGCTCATTATATCCCTACCTATACATATCCTTCTATTGACAGGCGTGGAATCCTAGTACCACTGTATATACTTTATTTATTTTTTGCATTTAGCAGTAACTTTTTGTATATACTTCATTTTGGTATTTAGTAGCATTTTTTCTGCTCATGGGTCTATAGTGATACCCTTAGCGGTTCACAGTTACACCTGTTACCTACAGCCAGCATTATAATCCTAGACACTGCCGCTATAGTTATTTCCAGAGATGCGGTTAGTTTCATTTGATTTCTTGAATCTGACCACATCTGTCCTTTTTGTTGTTTGATTTTGTATATATGGGGTTATGCCCCTTCTTGAGACATCTGGAGTCTCTAATTGGTACACCAGTCTCTGAGTAGACACTCGGCATTACTTCCTCGGGTTATCCGGGGTTGTCGGCACAGGTGTACACCCAGAGACACTGAACTTTTTGTTCTCTGTTTTCCTGAATATCTGAAATGTAATTAAAAAATATTGTTAAAATGCCATATGCAGCTGCGGTCTGGCCTACAAACAATATCTGTTAGACATAAAGTATAAGAGCATACCAGCTGATTATCCAGATGAATGTACATTAACCCCTTAAGGACTGAGCCAAATGTACACGTTGTGAACAAAACAAAACGTAAACAAAACCTGGCATTTGCGCTATATTTCTGTCCAACCGTAATTCACCTCTTCCAACCGTAATTCACCCTTATTATATATAATTTTATTCAGGGGAAACAGGGCTTTCATTTAATATCAAATATTTAGCTATGAAACATAATTTAATATGAAAAAAATGGGAGAAAATAAGATTTTTTTTATTATTTTAGTTCTACATGACATTTTAACTGTCAATGTCATAATACTGTTTGCTTTTACTGCAATAAAATACACATATTTGTATTCAGCAAAGACTCACGTGTAAAACAGTACCCCCTATGTACAGGTTGTATGGTGTTTTGGGAAGTTACAGGGTCAAATATAGCACGTTACATTTGAAATTGAAATTCGCCAGATTGGTTACGTTGCCTTTGGGACTGTATAGTAGCCCAGGAATAAAATTTACACCCATATTGGCATACCATTTGCAATAGTAGACAACCCAAGGTATTGCAAACGGGGAATGTCCAGTTTTTTTTTTTAGTAGCCATTTGGTCACAAACACTGGCCAAAGTTAGCATTAGTATTTGTTTGTGTGTGAAAAATGCAAAAAACGCCAATTTTGGCCAGTGTTTGTGACTAAGTGGCTACTAAAAAAGACTGGACATACCCCGTTTGCAATACCTTGGGTTGTCTACTATTGCAAATGGTATGCCATCATAGGGGTAATTTTCATTCGTGGGCTACCATATGGTCTCAAAGGCAACGTAACCAATCTGGCGAATTTTAATGTGAAAAAAATGAAACACAAGCTTATATTTGATGCTGTAACTTTTGAATACACCATAAAACCTGTACATGAGGGGTACTGTAGTACTCGGAAGACTTTGCTCAACACAAATATTTGTGTTTCAAAACAGTAAAAAGTATCACAGCAATAATATCGTCCGTGTAAGTGCTGTTTGTGAATGAAAAATGCAAAAAACTTCACTTTTACTGGCGATATCATCGTTGTAATACATTTTACTGTTTTGAAACACTAATATTTGTGTTCAGCGAAGTCTCTCGAGTAGAACAGTACCCCCCATGTACAGGTTTTATGGTGTCTTGGAAAGTTATAGGGATAAATATAGTGCTAGCAAATTAAATTCCCTTTACTTTCGGCATGGGTTGTCAGGCAGGTCCCGCTACTTGTAATTAATTAAGATACTTAATTATGTAAAAATATTACATAAATATATGTGTAGAATTAATATATGTATATATATATATATATATACGTATGTGTATATATATATATATATATATAATTTTTAAAAAATGTTTTTTATTTATATATAGGTATATATATATATATAGTGATATATACGTATCTATTTATGTATATATATATATATATATATATATATATATATATATATATATATTATTTCGTTCTACATGTATTTTTATATAAATATATATATATTAATATCACAATACAGTTAGAACGAAATAACACACATCCATATAGTTTTTAATTATTTTTTTATTTTATTTTTTTAACGTATTTACATATTTTTTTATATTATATATAAATATATATATAACAATAATTGTATATATACATATATATATATTTAATCAGTATCAGTCTACGTGTAATTTGATATTGATATATATATATATAATTATATATATATTAATAGTAAAATACACCTAGACAGTGTATGTGTGTGTATGTATATGTGTATATATATACTTAGATCCTATATATATAATATATATATATATATATATATATATATATATGATCTAAGTATATTATTATTATTTTTTTACACTTATTAACTTTAATTTTATTTTATTTCCAGCCAGCAGGGGGACTAACTGTCATTACAGTTAGTCCCCCTGCTGGCAATGCCTCAGCCAGCTAACCCGGCCATGTGATTGTGAGGTCCTCGCAAGGACGACGGACGTGCCGCGGGGGGCTCCCTGGCAGTCCCCCCAACCGCGATCGCCGGCGTGGGATCGCCAGCGACCGGGTAAGTTAAAAAAAAATGGAGGGCGTACTTTTATGCCCGGCGGCGTTAAGAGACGCTTAAAATAGGGCGTAACAGTACGCCCTCCGGTCTTAAGGGGTTAATGCCTGTGTCTTGCAGTAAAAGGAAATAGCTAAACAGGACATTTACTTGTATATTAAATCAAACAGTGGCCAGATTATCTGATTTTAACAATGTACCTTTACATAATTTGATTATGATAGTTAAAGATCATATGATTACAATAACAACTGCAATAATGAATAATGTTTTAACCTTAGAAGAAAATGTAAAATGTTTTTATTAAATCAGGAACTACTCGATATTCGTTTAAACTTGCAGTGTGGTATGATTAATCTAATCTAATTAATATAAGTGAAGTACTTCAACAGTTAAAATTTAACTGAAATACAAGCAGAAACTTTACTTCACTTATAACAAAACTTTATTTATAATATATAATATATATTAAAATACATGCGATCAAATATTTATTTTTATACTAAGAAAATTTATTTGGTTTGTGATGATTAAAGGTACATAGACCTTGTGGTAATGATCCTGCCACATCTATTGACTGTTTAATCAATACATCATACAATGATTATTAATTCATATTCTGATTGTAACATACCCACACTTCAAACAGTTATAGTTACAACATATTCTGATATCTATTATTATTATTAGAAAAAAATGTGCTAAAACCACTTATACAAAGGTAGAGTTAAAATATAAATACCTTCAATATTGTATCTGAGTGCTTTCTTAACTCACTTTTAAAAAATAATAAAAAAAATGTAAATCACCTTAAGCTCAACCGTTGCTGGAAAATATACTTAAACAAATAAGATTCATATTGTTCAGCAAAAAAAAAATTAAATTGAAAGAAACAAAGTGTCCCAAGAAGGGACTATTGGTGTGCAAAAGTGAACCTCAAAACTCTCCATCTACTCATGAGAGAAGATTGCTTGCACACCAGGAGACAGATCCACGGCACCCCTGCGCTGTTCCAACTCTCAACACATTTTATGCTGCTCCTCTGTTGGTCCTATGCCAAAATTCAATTGCAGGCTGTCAGGGTGGGTCTTCCAGTTTCTGTACATAGGGGCCATTGTCACATTCCGGCATTGCCATGTCACATCTGAACCGTACCAACTTCCAGATTCACAGTCGAGACAACACACTGACATTACTTCTGTCATGAACAGAAGAGAAGGCTAAGGACTTCTGGATTTCCCCATTGCAGCTCAGCCATACATCACACCAGAAGCCACCCTGGATACCAGTGCCATTCTGGACCTGGACCGGAGTACTGCTGCTGGACTGGACTGATGCCTTGCCATCCTCCTTTCATCTCCTCATTGAGGGGCTGGGATATAGACACAAGGGAGGCCATGAGCGTTTTGTCCTCCCTCCATAAACTGGTCTTGGTGACCTTTCCCGCTTGAGCTGGACTCCAGCCTAGCTGGGCACCACAGCCAGCACCTCCTGAATGGCTCCTTGCCATCTTGGCCAGTAAGACCTCTCTGGACACTAATGCAATCACAGTGGCAAGCAGAGAGCGGACTTAGTCACTAATGTGTCACTGCTCTTACCCAACAGTCCAGAAGACCACCAAAGTGAAGAAGAAAACTGGTCAGCCTCACTCAATCATTCAGTCTGCCAACTGGTAAGCTCACCCCTTTCTTTTCCTTATATTTCTCTAAAACTTTCAGGAGGCAAATGGTATTTTTCATGTAGCAATTGGTGACTTAAAAGTAGCAGCATAATCTGTAGTTGTAACAGCAGAGTCAGCTAGGCCTAAATGTAGTAGCAGCATGTTAGTAAAGCATGTATGGGTTCCCAAACACAGAATGAGAATATTTTTAGCAGCAGCCACAGGATTAGTACAACTAGCATCACCACTATGACTCATACTAGTCCACCTTTCAAAAACAGCAGGAAATTAAAAGGGGAAAAAAAGAGGAGCATAGTAGAGAGTCCAAGTATAAAACAGCATGCATCATGTATAAGGAGGCTGTTGATTGATGCCCCTCCCAAGAAGAAGAACACCAGTCCCACAATTACCTCTCCTGCATCTTCCACTGTGCTACAGCTCCTTCTACCATATCTAGTAGAAGTGTTATACCTTCTGCATTTTATGGTCAAAGCAAGGGATCATGAAGTGAACTTGTTGCCATTCCCAATGATACATAATAGTTCTTGTAAAGCACATAAGGGAGAGATAAACATGGTATATTTTGCTGGTGTCATCAAAGAGAATCTTTACTAAAGAGCTAGAGCAAACTATCAAAGTAGTGTCTACAATGGCTGGTCTTGATGGTGGTGAAGAGTCTGATGAATATGTTTGTGATGGACCGCCTTCCACCCCTACTGGATGCCTCTGTCAATCGATGATTCTAGGGCTCACCGAGGACTCCAAGCACTCCACCAGACACCATCGGCACTGTAGCGCCCTAGCTTTCGTAGCTTGACTGGGGGTCTCGCTGTCCCTTCCCACCCTGGACTAAAATCCTGGATCCAGCTCCCAGTGGGAAGGCCTCTCCTCCAAGAGAGTATAGCAGGTATAGCTGTGAAGCTCTTACAAGAGCTAGTTGTTATAGCTTGTATAGCAGGTCCCTACAAACACGAGGCGAGGGTAAAGCAGGACTCAATTTTAATGGTGCCACACTGGTCTTTTATGACAATCCCCATGCAAGGGGTATGCCCACATGGACCTTGTTGGGGACAGTGACACAAACTTGTAACCCAATAACAATAGAGTTACAATCTAAGGCACTCCCACACATGGCATACAATCCCTCCCCTCTGCTTGGGAGATAATGGAGTTAATTACTCAATTATCCCCAAGTAAAAAGAAAAAGAACATATATTTTACAAAACCCCAAAAGTACCCCAAAACACAATATCCCCACAAATCTTACATCCCCTGATAGCCCTGATCTGGTTGACCAACATATCCAAAAATCACCCAGATCAGATCAGGGGTTCAGAAAATTTATGGAAGTCATTTATTTGACCGACCGCAGGCATGGTCCCATAGCCGAAAATATTTCCATAGAATCGCGAATAAGTGCAGCTGGAGGACCGACCGGGAACTGTGAGGTTTTCATGGCGAAAATAGTGCCAGGGCATTTGCAACTAAGTCCCACCGAAGTTTATTCGTGGTTTTAGTCCATGCGAACAACACCACGTGGTTGAAGGGCTCTTCGAATGGCTTCGGGAATTCGGGAGTTCGAAGTGCCACTTCGAAAGTTTGAATAGTTCCTGTAAAAAGTCCCAACAGGCACAAACACTGATTTAAACCAAGTTTTATCACAGGGGCCATAGTCACAGAGTAAGAGGCTGGCAAGTATGCCCCTCCAAGAACCCGTGACAAGGTCCAATTCCTCACAATTTTATTCGCTTTCCCCACCACAGTAGACATAGATTATACATCCCAGAAACACACTAATAGTTTCCATATTGTGAATGGCTTACTTCCTGTTTCCACATATGGAATAAAGATTTATCCCCTATCAATCTAATTTGGGTGGGTTTTCCAATTAGGGTTTGTAGGAAGCCTATGTATACCATTTGTTTTTGAATGTACATATACACCTAAAGAAGACTGTTTTACAGTTGAAACGCAGTGTGCTGCTATATTTATGTTTTACTTGACTTGGTTTTAAAGTACTTACTAAAAAAAGTAATTTTAACTTTATTATATATTTTGTTCCTGATATTCTCATGCTGTTACCACCCAGCTATCTTTGGGATAGCAAGGTGTAACTACAAGTTTCTGTTTGATGCCTCCATAGTTTAGAGCCAATTTATAGGCTCTAGAGATTGTGAGTTTTTCCAACACGCTCTCCTTGATTCCCTTCTGTACATATATATTGTACCATGATGTTTCTTTTTTATGTCATATAGGTTTTTACACTACAAAAGGCAACTATT
This sequence comes from Pelobates fuscus, assembly GCF_036172605.1. Classification (NCBI taxonomy): domain Eukaryota; kingdom Metazoa; phylum Chordata; class Amphibia; order Anura; family Pelobatidae; genus Pelobates; species Pelobates fuscus. The sequence continues at coordinate 85,123,000 of NC_086322.1, forward strand.
ATCATTGTGTGCACTTTTTCACCTTTTTTTTTTAATGTGGTTTGTATTACGTTTATTAAGTGTAAGAGTGACAATACACTTTGGAGTGTGTTGCCACACTGATTTTTTTTCTTTTTTTTTTTAAATTGCCTTATACCCTTTATTTTAGCTGTGTGTTATAGATTATGTACCCCTAGCCCAGGAGGAACTTGACTATGAGTCAGTGGCATGGCAAGTGGAGAGCCTGCAGAGGACAGACAGCAGTCCATTAGTATTTTTTCCAGTTAGCATGCATTCTGCTCCTACATGATTTCCACTGCTTATCTAATGGAGATAGTTGTAATATCATCTGCTACCATTGACACAAGTACTTAATTCACTGCCATAATTATCTTCATCACAATGAACCTTTACATTAGTATTAGTATTTCACTTTTACTGCCACAATGATAATCCACCTGCATCTTAAGCAGCCGTAAGGCACTCATTTATCTTTCTTGTTTGAGTGCCTCTGAGAAGGGTGATTTGCAAAGTAAAAATTATCTGGCAAGGAAGTAAGAAGGGAAATATGGTGGTTCATCTCACTAGTGCGGGCATAAAACCAACATGTGAAAAGACAATCTAAATCTTTTTTACAGAGGGAAAAAGCACAAAAAGAATTTAATAGGGCAGGAAGCAGCTCCACTAGTATTTGATTCTGCACAGTCATCAACACCTACCACAAGGAGTACCTTCTTCATTACTCATTAGATTAAGCAGGGTGAATGTGGGGATGGTTGACAGAGGCAGGTTGGACAGGGATAGATGGACTCCTCAACTTCCTAGGGACTTGTTAACCAACCCACTCTTAAATATTTTGTTGGATTTTATTCTGGAGAAGTCAAAACAGCAGGCTAACAAATCACCAACTTGATTGCCCAAATTAACACTGTAGGAGGATCAGCTAACACAGGCCCTTGCTCTACCATATCTCCACCCTTCTTGGTCCATTTTTAGCAGGAACATAGTCTCTCCAATATACACATTCCAGGTGATAGTACTGAGGGAAGAGCTGACTAAGGATGTAGGTCAGCCAGTGCACTTCACCAGGCATTTATGGAGAGTTCCAACTGGCCAGCATGCCATCCTATTGTTCATGGCACACTTTTGGCTGCCCATGGCGCCTGCGTAAGTTGTGGTAGTGGAGGACATCCAACCTTATCATCATGTCAGACTGGGAGTTGATCTGTACAGAGGCAGGGCTAGCAATTTTTCCTGCTACATGCAGAAGATATGGATGAAAATCACACTTCAGAAAACATCTTGCAAGCATATTAATTGTGGCAAAAGGGTTGGGAGAGCAGTAGGCACCAATCTGTATTTGGGGTCACTGATGGAGCTGCTAACATGGTCAAAGCTCTTCAAGATGGTTCCACTGTATGTGTGCACTCTTCTGCACATGTGCTACGCCATGTAGTTAAGATTACAATTCCTGAAGGCAACACGAAGGTTGCAATCATTCTTGATTTTTGCAAGAGGATTGTAGGTCATGTCCACTATAGTGTAAAGGCTAGCCAACTCTTGTGACATGAGCAAGATATAAGAAGCCTGTGACTGGACTGTGCAAGGCCCCTGTGATTGTGCAGGATTCCAGACAAGTACCTTTTTATTTTAGGTCATACTGCAAATCAAGGGTTGAGATCTTCTCCAAAGTGCCCAATGGGGCATAGAAAAGGTCCCCTCTCTAATGGTTTGTTCCCCATTTTCCATTATTACAAATCAAATGATACAAGATTGCATAAGGAAAAAACAACCTATCATTATAAAACTAAGTTTTATAAACTAAGCAACCTCACTCAATTTAAAAAAAAAAAAAAAAAAATTAATACAGATATTATTTGACAAATCAGAATTGATATGCATATGCCTGATATAGAATAGCTACTCGGAAAGTCAATATTGCAGCCATTTTTGCTTTGCAGCACATTAATGGGCACTTTATTGGGGCTGATGTGTACTGTAGTCATTGCTGCCGCCCAGGAGTAGTAGGAGTTTGAGTTCAGGGCTGAATTTAGTATGTTTGTATTAGCTTTTGTATTATATAGCCATGTTAGAGTGCTGCCACCCACCCCATTTGTACCCTGTTAAAAGCAAATATATAGGGGTTCATAAAATACCCCTCTCTGTCTCATTAGAGGTTTTGCCTTTTAGTTTAAAGAAGCAAGGTAATTTGTTAGTGTACTCACTTAAGAGGTTTTCATTTTTTTATGCAATGTTCACCTTTCTTGACAATAACAAATGAGAATGATTTAACAGATCATTTATTGAACCTTATCATACTGATTTATTTTTTTTATTGTTATTATACAAATGTTTTTCCATTGTATGTTAAATTTACATTTGACTTTTAGTATAGCTATGTGTTAAATATCTTCAAAAAATAAACTAAACCTACAGTTAAGTATGAATGTATTCTACAAACGAAAACAACAGCATAACGATGACATTGCTGGTTAGAATATATGACTAAATACAAGATTGAAAATCCTACAAAATAAAATGGAACCTTTCCAATTTTGTGTAAAAACTGCTGAAGAAGGCACTCAGAATTATAGCAAAGCACTATTTCAGCCAAATCAATTAATCTAGTGAATTAAATAGCTTTTACAAACTTACTGCCACTTTTTAATAGCTTACAACCAAACATGTAATATTCAATAAAAAGGACAATCTTATATGACTACAGAAGGGGTTAAGCAAATCTTATTATATTATGATATACATGATACATTATTAAACAGGACTGAAAATTAATGAAAATTAATTTAAATATGTTTGAAGTATTTTATATTCATCAGAGGCACCTTTATTGTTACCCTCTCCCTACCTATGTCCCCAAGTGCACCTGCATTTTAAAAAACTTTCCATTTCACCTTCTGCACCAACCTTTGCTTCTTTCCCCCCTGTTTCTCTATCTACTTCATGCTGTATTTGTTGGTGATAAAGTAACTCTATTTAAATACCACTCACAATAATACTACCTTTGCTAGGGTTTTGTAATTCAATTTTTGTTGTGCGAAATAGAAAATGACACAAAATTAAGTTGGGAAACTGCAATTATTATATTGCATGAGTCACGACTAGAGGCACTTCTTGGCTGCTAACTGACTTTTGATCTCATAAAAGATGCTGGATGTCATCACGCTTTGCATGAGGACATCCAGTGTCCGTTAAATCCCCATAGGAAATCATTCAAGCCATGCTTTTATATGTCGAGGGCTTACGTTTATTGCAAATATAAGAACAAAGATCAAATCAGTCATAACCAGATCTTAGAAATGAGTATAAGAGTGTAAGGGTCAGTGAAGAGACGCATGGTTAAACTGTGCTTATTATATATGAAAAATGTCAATTAGAAGGCTTATTCGTGTATACAGATGTCAACCATCAGGAATGAAATAACATTTATGGGAAACAAGAACAAGGGTAAGTATCAGGATAAGTGAAACATTTTTTAATGTGAAGGTTGTAGAAAGAGATGGAAGGATTGAGAGGAGAGAGGTGTTTTTTTAACTGCATTTTGGGAGCGGGGTTGGGGGTGGCAGAGAGATTACAAGAACAGATGTTTATCAGGGTTGGAGCCAAGAAGTCATATTTTCAAAAAAATGCATTGCATTGTAAATATATGCCAGTATGTTTCCATAGTAATAGTTCTATTCATTTCACAAATATAGAAGATATCTATTTAACAGAACTATTTAATATAATTTATGTATTCTTTGGATGGGGGTTGCTTGATCATTAAGAAACTTTCCTTTAGTTATATACAGTTTAGTGAGTATTTTACCTTCTCTTTTCGCCTCATTCTTTATTGTTCAAGCTTCATATATTTGCTAGAACGTCCTACTTAGCCCATTCTTCCATGTTATAACAGACATATATAGACACTGCACACTATACCACATTTCCTAAAATGCTTTTTCTTGAATTATTTCTAATTAGTTACATATAACAAAAAAAAAATCAACACATCAATAATATGTCATATATGCCCCATGGGCACTCAAAGAGATCCATTTACATTCCTAATAGATCTTTTTTTGAATAAAAAAACAAAAGTTAGTACCTTTTTTAAATCTAGCTAGTGGAATATTTAAACAGAATAATTAAATTGTATGGGTTTAATCTACCCATTCACGTCCATCATTTTAAAAATTGCTTGGTTCAATTAATCAACAGACAAGCATACATTTCCATCTTATTAGACACTGCGAATTGGCATTTTTTTTTCTTTGGGAACCTGCAAAATTGTATGCTCATCTGTAATTTTAACCTACACATTATTCCAGATAATTAGCAAGAATACTGCACTAATGGTTTTGCTTTCAATAAAACGTCCTGCAGTTGTAAAATGCAGTTATAACCACAGGCTTTTGCACTTATAACCTTTGTATATGCTAGCAAAGTTATTATTTTCTTCTTTACATTGTTTTAGTGAATTGTTTTCAATAGATGTCAACTTTTAATGCCCTTTAAGGGATCTCTTGGCACTTCTACTCAATGCAAAACAGTTTCTGAAAAACTAACCTACTTTATAGACAGTGGAGTATAAGAGTTCAACTCATCAGACATATTTAAGATTCCAATAGCCCCCCTCCTGCTTGTCCTAAGCCACGTCAGCCTAAAGCAGAACTTACTTTCTGCTTACATGATGGAGGAAGATGATAGTTTTATCCTTGCACTTCATGAAATCCGCCTGGCATCGTGTCACTGGTGCACTCTTTTGCAAGTGCAAAAAAGGGGTCTGTGGAAGATACCACAACACAAAGAACTCTGATTAGCTGAAATGATATATGTCTCTACCTTGTTCTAGTTAGCACTGCATTACCAGCCACTTGTGAAGACTAAGCTAAACATGGCCAAATATTCAGAGTCCAGAATGTGTCGTCATGACACCAAATGTAAAAACTGTAAATATTTTACAGTCTTCACTAGGAAGTGCCTCTGGTGGCTACCTGAAAACCACTAGATGCACACTGACAAATGTATACATTGCTGTTTCTCAAAAATGTCAATGCATACATTTGTTACTGCACATGGATAGAATCTATTTAATATGTTGTTTTCTTTTTCTGTTAATGAGGGCAAGTAGATATAGCTATATATCTATATAGAAGACAGTACATACTTTCTTAAAGTTTTGTCCCTTAAGCCGGGTATGGCAAGTTACACTGAGAAGTAACCCTACAATAACCACTATTAAAACTCATATCAGACCCAATGATGTTTAAAAAAATAAATAAGTTGTATTGAGAAGGAGAAGAGTAATATCCTATATAAGACTACAGCGTGAGCTCGTCAAATGATGGTCTCTTGCTGTGCTGCCCAGGGACAGTTCCCTGGAGTCCCCAGAAGTAGGACACCTAGGAACTAAAGCAGGACAGCAGGACAGCACCCCAAAATCGGGACTGTCCCATCAAAAGCAGGGCAATTGGAAGGCATGCGCTCAGGATGGCATAAAGATAATCTATAGAAAAGCCCCAAAACTACAAAACTATGAATAGAAGTACACCAACAACAATACAGTAATACTAATATTGCATCAAAGAAAATACGTTTATTTAACATCAGAAAGTAAAGATAGAGAAGAAAAAAGAGTGAAGCTAAATGAAGCATAGAAAGACTACAGTAGTGAGAGAGAGAGAGGAAAGGGGAGAAGGGAGAAGTTTCAGGGAAGAGCTCATGCTTCAAGCACACCTCATTCTCATTGTGACACTGCTTCCTAATTGTTTGCTTACACTCTAAATATATCACTGAATATGGTATCACACCCTAGGTTTCAGTATTTGTACTGAAGTATTCATTCTAAGGCAACCAAACTTTAGTATACACATTTTATTTTCTAAACAGAACACCAACATTTTGAACAGATCCTTTCCATTTTCTATCAACCAGTGAAAATGTTATTGCATAATTTCAAAGCTGGTCCTGAAAATTGAAAAGCAAATTAAACATAATTAAGAGGGACATACAAATGCATGCAAAGCATTGTGGAAGTTGTGACTCTACGGAATCCATTGAGCACCCCTGCCTAAAGCATAAGGGGGAGAGATCTGGGTAGATATAATTGAGTCTAACAAATACTACCTTGGGATGCATTTACCTCTATTTTTATTAATAGTAATACACAATGATAATTTATAGCAAGTCTCAATTTTTATTTCCAGGAATCATCATTGATATCAACACCCATATATCTCTCCAACAAAGAATGGATTCTAGAAATAACTCTCAGAAGAGTTGTCCTATTTTGCAAATAAGTTCAAAGGGAGTTAATGATGGCTCATGATAAGAAGCCTCACGTTCATTCCAAAATTCCATTACTAATGATAGGTTTTACATTTCGTGTGCAGGGATATGGGAGTTTGGGAGTGGGGGAACCACAAAAAAAATTTCTTCAGGGGTCTTTTTATATTGTTGGTGGGATTGGTTTTGTCAGTGAATTATGGATTGATAGACCATTCCTGCACCTACACCTAAGGCTATACGTGTGAGCTGTATTCTGTAACATACTTGGTATATACCTTTTGCTCACATCAACCCAAAGAGAGATGACAAGTGCTAAACCATGCAAACCAAATACAAATATTAATCCAGCAAATCAAGCTACTTAACAATTTCCAATTTAAAACCTGATCTGTATAACCAGTACCAATAATTATGGTTCACCTTTTATGACTTGAAAGATATATGCATTTCATGTCAGAAAAAGCGAACCATAATTATTGGTACTGGTAATTCTATAAGCAGACAAGCAATATTTGGTCAGAATGCAATTTTTAAGGAAAATAACTGACCAATTAACAACATGATATATGGCATCCCACAAGATAAAATGCTATGAAATGCTTTTAGGAATGTATATAACTTGTTGCAAAGAGGAGTACATTTTACTCCAAGGTAATCCATGTAGACTGATTTTCATTTGAAAATGAATGAAGATTTTAAGTTTGAATATTCATCTCTCATAATGGACACATTCAATTACTCACACTTCTCTTGGTTAAGCTTATAACTAGATGTTTTTAAAAATGCTGAAACTATCCAGTGATTGTCATGATGTAATACTTTAGAGTGGCGGATATGCAGTGATAATGTCCTGCAAGACATTTAAAGGAAAACTATAGCATGGGGAATATAAGCATGTATTCCTAATATAATAGACTCCTACTAGCAGTTTAAGCAGTTTTTATTACCTTTCTTCCCTTGCCGTTCATCACTCCTCCCAGCTTGACCTGCATCTTTGATTGAGATTATCCATTATGATGATCTGAGCCAATCCAATGCTTGCCCTTAGAGAAGCATTGGGAGGCTAGTGCGCATGCACGGTAAACAGCCACACTGCCCCTATGAATATTTAATTGAGAACCCAATTTGACTATTCACATTGCAGTGTTCAAGCTACAGGGGCACTGCACCTATACCACTTCATTGAGATGAGGGCACTAAGTGCCTTTAGTGGTCCTTTAATTCAACCTTTTAATGAATATATTGCTAGTGTTGTTATTCAAAATGTTCAGAGTTGGCTGTGAATACCATGATATGAACTATATTTTCTGTTGTGTATCTGAATGTATTTACTCTTTCATATTGTATGTGTACTCGTAATGCCTAATTGTATTCATTCCATGTTTAACCAACATCAAATTGATTTTGTTATGTCAGCTTGAGCAGCAATCAATGGGATTCGTTATCACTCTAAATGTATAATGTTTTCTTGAAAACATCATATCTGAATTTACTTATTCACTGTTCAAAATGTAAAATGGTGATTTGCTAAATGTACAGAGTGTTGTGTTGCATGTTTTTAGTCTCGTACAATTTGTTGGCACTTTATTTATAAGTATGTTCCTTTGACATCACAAGAATAACTAGAGCAATTTGCATATATTCAAATAACGGAAATGCAGAGCAGGTGCTCCAGCTATGACAGGTGTCCTGTATTGGTAAAGAATATTATGCTCTCAAAATATCAATACTACCATCTATGCAATCTGAAAATCATTTTTAACGAATACCAAGCTTTTAAAATTGTAAAAAAATAAAAAAGTTAATTTGTAATACCAGTAATTACTAGATATGTATGTACCTTTACACTAGCATTTTTTCTTATAATTGTATTGTCATTATTGTCTTGCAAAAGTGTTTTGATTTCTGACAATATTTCATATTGTTTAATAATAAATGGTGCGCTAAAATTTCATTATGATATGTTCACACCCTGGAATGCAATTATTCTAAGATGTATAATATTTTATTCTGAAAAATGTCTTCATGAAACACCACAAGATGAAATATATCTCTTGCACATGTACTTTACATACATTAATATCTGGTAGAGAGAGTTTTTTTTGTTGTTGTGGCATATCCTTGTGACAAGTGTCCAGCTCACTGTGTTGGAAGACATGTAGCCCATTTCTTTGTGCAGATTTATTTCAAGTAGTTTAGATTGCTTGGATATTATTTTTAATTGATCCACAGATAATTAGTGATAATGAAATTGAGGTAAGATCGAGATTAGATTGTGATAAGGGCATAGGACAATCCTGTAGGACATGCACTTTCTGTGCCTTAGCTCTGCTAATGGTGTCTTGGTCACTTGGTCACTTTATCATCTTGATAAAATGTGACTCTCCTTCTAAGCTGCAGGTATTTAGAGGACGGGTGTAGATCATCTTTCAGTATATCCATTTGTTTTGCTTTGTCTATCTTTCTACCTCAACCTCAACATGAGGTCACCATAGTTGTACTGCAAGTATGTAGACATGTTTTGCATCCCAGATTATTTCATTGCTATCGGGAAACAACACAGATGTAACATACAACTAAACAATTCATGTTCAACAATTCATGTTTAACTTATCACCAAAGTAAAATAAATCCATATAATTTAGAGAGCTCCTAAGAAAATGCATTGAAATAAAAACCAATGTAAATTATGAGATCATTGAGAACAGGAAAACTCAATAGCTTGACCTTCGTTTAATGCTCACTCAAGATGGAAATGGTAAATGCTCTAACTGTAAAGATACATGTGAACAAAAAAGTAGTTTGAGAACTGATAATAGACTAACTTAAGAAAGTTTATGTATTTTTATATTTCATACACACATACATTATAATGCTTAGAGTGACCTGTTAACAATGTGCTGATGCAATATATGCTTAAAACACAAAAAGTTAGCATTTCATATATTTAAATATGAAGCAATGTTTATGTATGATTTAAAGCATATCCCTGTTGACAAAAATAATCATTCATTACATGCATTTATTCAGCCTTATTGTTTTGTTACTTTATTTTAAGACGAGCTATTCATATATTTTTCCAAATGTAACCTTGTATACAGTGTATAAGATTTCCTTCTATAATTTGTCTGATTCCCTCAATTGTCAGTGGAATCGAGCAACCACGCTGTTAGCATCCATATGGACATTTATTCAATATCCATTCATCCATAATGTTTGCCTATTATCCAGCAAGTCTCAGCAAGTAATAAAATAATAAGACAGGGCTTTCCATGGTTTGCTGTCATATGCATGAGTGAGTGTTAATTCTGTGACATAATCACCCCTGCGGTCATTCCTTAATACCTGACAATGATGGAATAAATTACAATTCGAGGGTGTTCACAAAACAAAAACAAAAACAAAAACAAATAGATGAAGATGATAAAATAGACAAAATAATTAAGTATTAATTTACAATCGTACGGAGTCAAATGACTATCACTCGTCTTTATCTTCAAGATGCATAGAACTCGCCTGATTCAACGGTAACTTGGAATTTTGCCAGTGTCATGAGTCGGAAAAGTACTAAGGGTGAATACTTACCATAGTTGAGATATATATATGGCACAATGAATACATTTACATAGGAATATATAAAAGAATCAATATGCATTTGTGAAAATGCCTGAACATATGTTTAATTGATTAACTGATATCACAGTTAGAAACATAGAAACATAGAATGTGACGGCAGATAAGAACCATTCGGCCCATCTAGTCTGCCCAGTTTTCTAAATACTTTCATTAGTCCCTGGCCTTATCTTATAGTTAGGATAGCCTTATGCCTATCCCACGCATGCTTAAACTCCTTTACTGTGTTAACCTCTACCACTTCAGCTGGAAGGCTATTCCATGCATCCACTACCCTCTCAGTAAAGTAATACTTCCTGATATTATTTTCAAACCTTTGTCCCTCTAATTTAAGACTATGTCCTCTTGTTGTGGCAGTTTTTCTTCTTTTAAATATAGTCTCCTCCTTTACTGTGTTGATTCCCTTTATGTATTTAAATGTTTCTATCATATCCCCCATGTCTCGTCTTTCCTCCATGCTATACATGTTAAGATCCTTTAACCTTTCCTGGTAAGTTTTATCCTGCAATCCATGAACCAGTTTAGTAGCCCTTCTTTGAACTCTCTCTAAGGTATCAATATCCTTCTGAAGATAGGGTCTCCAGTACTGTGTACAGTACTCCAAGTGAGGTCTCACCAGTGTTCTGTACAATGGCATGAGCACTTCCCTCTTTCTACTGCTAATACCTCTCCCTATACAACCAAACATTCTGCTAGCATTTCCTGCTGCTCTATTACATTGTCTGCCTACCTTTAAGTCCTCAGAAATAATCACCCCTAAATCCCTTTCCTCAGATGTTGAGGTTAGGACTCTATCAAATATTCTGTACTCTGCCCTTGGGTTTTTACGTCCAAGATGCATTATCTTGCACTTATCCACATTAAATGTCAGTTGCCACAACTCTGACCATTTTTCTAGTTTACCTAAATCATTTTCCATTTGGCTTATCCCTCCTGGAACATCAACCCTGTTACATATCTTAGTATCATCCGCAAAAGACACACCTTACCATCAAGACCTTCTGCAATATCACTGATAAAAATATTAAAGATAATGGGTCCAAGTACAGATCCCTGAGGTACCCCACTGGTGACAAGCCCAAGCTTCGAATATACTCCATTGACTACAACCCTCTGTTGCCTGTCACTCAGCCACTGCCTTACCCATTCAACAATATTGGAATCCAAACTCAAAGATTGTAGTTTGTTGATAAGCCTTCTATGTGCAACAGTGTCAAAAGCCTTACTGAAGTCGAGGTAAGCAATGTCTACTGCACCACCCTGATCTATAATTTTAGTTACCCAATCAAAAAAATCAATAAGATTAGTTTGGCATGATCTCCCGAAGTAAACCCATGTTGTCTCTGATCTTGAAATCCATGTGTTTTTAGATGTTCAACAATCCTATCCTTTAACATGGTTTCCATCACTTTCCCCACTACTGAAGTTAGGCTTACTGGCCTATAGTTGCCCGACTCCTCCCTATTACCTTTCTCGTGAATGGGCACAACATTCGCTAACTTCCAATCTTCTGGGACTACTCCTGTTATCAATGATTGGTTAAATAAATCTGTTAATGGTTTTGCTAGTACACCACTAAGCTCTTTTAATAGCTTTGGGTGTATTCCATCAGGTCCCATTGACTTGTTTGTCTTTACTTTTGACAGTTGAAATAGAACCTCTTCCTTTGTAAACTCACGTGTAATAAATGACTCATTTATCCTTTTTCTTAACTGAGGTCCCTTTCCTTCATTTTCATCTGTAAATACCGAACAAAAATATTCATTGAGGCAGTCAGCTAGACCTTTATCCTCATCTACATACATTCCTTCTTTTGTTTTTAATCTAACTAATCCTTGTTTTACTTTTCATTTCTCATTTATGTATCTAAAAAAGGTTTTGTCCCCCTTTTTTACTGACTGTGCTATTTTCTCTTCTGTGTGTGATTTGGAACCTCTTATAACTTTCTTAGCCTCTTTCTGCCTAATCTTATAGGTCATTCTGTCTTCCTCACTCTGGGTTTTTTTATAATTACTAAATGCTAACTTTTAGTTTTTTACTATTTTGGCTACATCTGTGGAGTACCACAGTGGTTTCTTGAATTTTTTGCTTTTACTGACAAGCCTAATGCAATTTTCTGTTGCCTTCAGTAGTGCAACTTTTAAATAATTCCCAGCATTTTTGTCTCCATTTACCTTCCTATTCCCACATCAACCTTGACTACCACTTCAAAACTAGGATTGACACTTAGGATAACACCCATCCAAACTGACCTGCTTGTCTTCACACCTAACATTTTTAATACAGTCATATTTCCACTGTTTACATAAAAATAGTTCACCACAAATATAGGGGCATATCACGTGCAGCCTAACACCAGATTTAACCATAGTCCTAGTAACTATATCCCTTACATCTTGCAAATATTCACTGATTACACCTATTTTGAAGTTACCCTATCTTTGTCCTCCCTCTTTAAGCTCCTCTTAGATTGTAGGTTACATTTTAGGCTAGTCTACAACCTCTTAGCTTAACTTCTCCAACCATGTGCTCTACTTACTGTCTTCTCGAGCCTAAATACATTTGTTATGTATATATCTCCCCAGTGTATAAATATATGAAAGCAATTGTGCATCTCTGGAAAAGTTAATTGTTTTCAATAGATTGTATGGTTTTTTTGCTTAGATGTTTGGCCATATATAGTGGGGATGTGGTTTGAGGATGTATTGGGGAAAATGAGACACTTAGTGGGAGTGTGCTTTTCCCCCTTTTTTGCATACGAACTATATCCATTTTTTTCCCGAACGAGGACACCCCTGTGCCCCATTAGAACGTTCACACCAGCAACTTAAATGCCAAACCGCAAGGGAAGTAATAATGAATGCTTCACCTGGGTGGCCGCCATTATGTATAACTGAATGCACATGGTCGACAAAAGAACGGCGGCCATCTTGTCTCCCGAACATGGGCAGCGGCACTTGGTCGTCGAGTGCCTGGAACTCTTTTTAGTTAGGCACTCACACGAACCACGGTAAAGATAAGACTGCTGCCCGTTCTACTTCCCGGCCAACTATGAGAACGACGTTTGGGAGATACGAACTACTGAACAGGGGGAGCAATTGTACTCTAAAATTAAGAGAATCCCTTGCATGGTGTTCGCACAGGAACCCCCGAACAGAGACCAGCCAGGGGAACTTATTTCCTTGGAACTGTTTTGGGCTAGCGTCTCATGTCCGGTCGATCAAAACTTTACCTCGATGGCATTCCCGTTTCACCAAACCGATCTGATTGATATTTTGATATGTTATACACTCAGATCTGGGCTATCTGGGGATGTAACTTTTGTGGGGTTCCTAGTGATGGTGGGGGCACTTTTGAGGTACTGTATATTTTGTGTCGATTTTCTGTACCTGAGAGATATTTCAAATGATATGTTTTTCTCACGCAATTATCTGTATTCTTGTATTGGAGACCCCATGAAGGGGTCTGTGCATAAATGCCGTGCGTGGTCTGGAATAAATCAGTTGACTCCCAGAACTATGTTTTGTCTGGTTACAGGGGGAATGGATGTCTGCGTATTTTAATGGTTTCAAAGTGGCTGAGTGAAGGAATTAGCTGAGGTAACCAGTCGGGTTAACCGTGGTCCGCCACAGGGAGTTTAGCCATTTTGGCATTCCACTGCCTGAAATGACATTTAGAAATAGAAGATTAGGAGAATTGCTGAAGTACTGATAACATTTGGAAGATCAAGAAAAATCGCCAACAGAAATGTAAAAGAAAAGCAAAACAAAACCTCCATATCAATGCAAAGGACCTTCAGGTACTAGAAAAGTGAAACACCTGTCCATAGTGCAATTATGCTTGCAGAAATCTGATTTTCATGATGGTGTCAGCAAAAAGGGACCTTGCCTGTTATCTCCTGATAACAGCTTATGAAGTATGTGTGGCGAAACCAACTTCGCCACTGTGAACTGGAGAAGCCTGGTTGCTAGCCTCCTGCCCTGCGACTATGGCCCCTGGACATATTGTACTGTAAAAACTATATTTGGGCATGTAATATTGTATATTACTGCTACTGGGCCTTTAAGGGCCATCCGTGGATCTATTGGGACTTTTGGGATACTGTACCTTTAAGACTGTGGAGCGTATTACAGTAATCCTGCCTTTAATACTTTAATGTCATGTATGTATTTATGTATGCAGTTAACCTGGGATATAGATATGCAGTATTCATCTGATTGATCGGTAGAATCACTCCATTCAGTATATTGAGTGAAACTACCGAACAACCAGACCACCCAGGAATAAGTGTGCCTCCAATTACCGTTTGCAACAATGTTGCAAACAGGTAATTGGCAATCTATGCAATGTATTCTGTGTCCGCTGGGTGGCCGCCATTCGGGAGCCGAACACGTGGCGGCGGCCATCTTAAACTACCGAACAGCGGTGTTTTGCCGTCGAGCGTCTGGAACTGAAAATGGACACTCGACTAGGCAAACACCGCTGAGACCTCCAGACTTCCAGGATTTCGTGGGGAAACGTACGAACTAGGGGATTCATACGAATCCCCCTTAGTCTCTATAACACCAATAATTAGTCTGTTTCATTCACTTGTTTGTGACCGACCGCAGGGCCAAAATGCATGGAACTGTTTTCGGATACTTTACCCCTGCGGTCGTGTAACGGACCGTTTCAGCCTAAAAGGGGAAAAATGCGTTTAGGCGATAATCCCCTTTTCCATAGACCAGCAGCTACCATAAGCACCAACTTCCCGAACTCCCAAACTGCACGAATTCACCAACTCTCGAACAGCAGACACACAAACCCTGGAAGCAGCCGAACAGGAAAAGCAATATGAACAGCTTACACTCCTGGCAGTCGGCATACAGTCCCCTTTCCCCCCAAGAAAGAGACACACTCCAGCTTCAGGGTTAAACAGCAACTCATTTACTCAGGGCTACCTGCCCAGTATTTATGCAGGTCTCCCACCTGGTGGACACTCCCCTAGGGGACCAAATGGAAGACTGTAACAAAGGACAGACATAAACCAATTACAGACACACAGCAGTAAACATTCCCACAATGCATCCTGGTTTCCTCCCTTCTGCCCTGGAGATAATTGTAGAGGTAATCCAATTATCTCCCAGGACAAAGACAAGACACCATTACACATGTGAGGATCTAAATACAGTATTATGCTTTAAAATATATAAAGTCACTTTTATTCCACCCAACACAGACATGTTACATATCCCCAGATAGCTCAGGTCTGGGTGCACATTATTAGGTGAATGGCACCCAGACTACACGAATACAGTTTAATCGCCATGGAGCCAAAGTCTTTAATCACACAAATAGGCTCCATGGTATAGCTATCTGGGTTACTACAATTCCCATAGAAATACCGAATTCCAGTGTTCGGTTAACCTTGAACGATTAGGACCCAGGCGACAGACGGCTCAGCGGTGTTCGTGCAATTAAGTGTCCGTTTATAGTTCCATAGAATCCTCGCCGAACACCGCTGGTCTTTTGCACGATTAAAATGGCCGCTACCTCGTGGTCGGCAAACGAACAAAGGCCACCCAGCGTTCATCAATTAAGCTGCGGTTAACCGCAGCTTCTGGGCGGTTAATTGACGGCACACTCCATCTCCTAGGTGGTCCCTCATACGGTAGTTTGTTCGGTAGCTGGAATCTACCGAACACCCCGGCTGAAAGGCACGAATATGCCTTTCTGCAGGTAAAATAAAGCTTGTTAAAGTCTGGTCCATAGTCCAAAGGAAGCAGGCGAGCAACCAGGCTTCTCCAGCTCATAGTGGCGAGGTTGGTTTCGCCACACTTCTCCCCTTTACCAATTAGACTAACAGGGTACCTGACCTCCTGCCGGTCAGTGCCCTGGTTAGTCCAGCAACCCACCCACAAAACACAACTATTAGTACAGCCCCCCCCACAATAACTGGGTACTACACCTGAAAAAATTACAAACTTGTCCAGGTCCAGGTGTCTCACCATGACTGTGTGGGGAACAGTTAGGCTGCCTTGGTGGGTTGCTGAGGGGGCAGAGACCAGCGGTATTCTGTCCTGGTGCCAGCACTACCACGGAAGTAGTCTGGTTGGAGCCTGGTTGCTGGAGACTGACTGTCTCCCCTTTAGGTGCATAGCTCGGCTGCCGGAGGGGGAGACCGACTGTCTCCCCTTTGGATACATCGCTCTGTGGCTGGGGGACAGGACCGACCGTCCCTACCCCTTGGGCTGTAAGTACAGAGACCACGGTCCCATCTGCACAGTCGTGGGGCTTAACATCTCCCCTTGGTGGGTTAGGCTGCCGCTGGAGAGAGGGTGTAACAAGCTCCTCTCTCTGGACGGTAAACTGCCGCTGTGGAGAGGGGGTAGCAGGCTCCTCTCCCTGCCACTCTCTCTGCTGGTGGAAAGGGGGACCAGCTGTCTCCCCTTTCATTCTCTTGTCCGGCTGCTGGGGTGCGAGACTGACTGTCTCTGCTCCCGGCAGGACACACTGCCGCTGGGGAGGATGGACGACACCATCAGCTCCCTGGGGTACACACTGCCGCTGGGGAGGGAGGACGCTGCTCTCCTCTCCCTTCACTTCACACTGCCTTCTTGGCACATCACTTTGCTGCTGGGGGGCAGGAACAACAACCCCTGCCCCCTGTAACTCAGCCTGCCGCTGGGGAGGAAGGACTGCACCTTCGGCTCCCTGGGACACACACGGCTGCTGGGGAGGATGGACGACACCATCAGCTCCCTGGGGCACACACTGCCGCTGGGGAGGGAGGACGCTGCTCTCCTCTCCCTTCGCTTCACACTGCCTTCTTGGCACATCACTTTGCTGCTGGGGGGCAGGAACAACAACCTCTGCCCCCTGTAACTCAGCCTGCCGCTGGGGAGGAAGGACTGCACCTTCGGCTCCCTGGGACACACACGGCTGCTGGGGAGGATGGACGACACCATCAGCTCCCTGGGGCACACACTGCCGCTGGGGAGGGAGGACGCTGCTCTCCTCTCCCTTCACTTCACACTGCCTTCTTGGCACATCACTTTGCTGCTGGGGGGCAGGAACAACAACCTCTGCCCCCTGTAACTCAGCCTGCCGCTGGGGAGGAAGGACTGCACCTTCGGCTCCCTGGGACACACACGGCTGCTGGGGAGGGTGGACGACACCATCATCTCCCTGGGGTACACCTTTGAGTCCCCGAAACGCACTCTGCCGCCGGATAGGGCGACCGATACCCTTGGCTGGATCTGCCATGAACCGCAGGTACTCATCTACATGTACACTCACAAGCCGCACGCATTTCTCCGGGGGGTTGGGTCCGAAGAAAATCAGTCGTGATCTCAGCTCTTTGTCAAACTCCTCCTGCGTGTAGCTGGGTGCCATGCTTGCTCTGCTGCAGTTGGTTCCTTGTAGATAGGGTCGCTGTACGGGTACTGGCGTTGCCCTCACTTTGTAATCCAGGAATGGTGTTGTCTGTAGCTGTCCCTCTGGTTGTAGGAACGATCCCGCCGCTTGCCACCAATTGTAACGGACCGTTTCAGCATAAAAGGGGAAAAATGCGTTTAGGCGATAATCCCCTTTTCCATAGACCAGCAGCTACCATAAGCACCAACTTCCCGAACTCCCAAACTGCACGAATTCACCAACTCTCGAACAGCAGACACACGAACCCTGGAAGCAGCCGAACAGGAAAAGCAATATGAACAGCTTACACTCCTGGCAGTCGGCATACAGTCCCCTTTCCCCCCAAGAAAGAGACACACTCCAGCTTCAGGGTTAAACAGCAACTCATTTACTCAGGGCTACCTGCCCAGTATTTATGCAGGTCTCCCACCTGGTGGACACTACCCTAGGGGACCAAATGGAAGACTGTAACAAAGGACAGACATAAACCAATTACAGACACACAGCAGTAAACATTCCCACAATGCATCCTGGTTTCCTCCCTTCTGCCCTGGAGATAATTGTAGAGGTAATCCAATTATCTCCCAGGACAAAGACAAGACTCCATTACACATGTGGGGATCTAAATACAGTATTATGCTTTAAAATATATAAAGTCACTTTTATTCCACCCAACACAGACATGTTACATATCCCCAGATAGCTCAGGTCTGGGTGCACATTATTAGGTGAATGGCACCCAGACTACACGAATACAGTTTAATCGCCATGGAGCCAAAGTCTTTAATCACACAAATAGGCTCCATGGTATAGCTATCTGGGTTACTACAATTCCCATAGAAATACCGAATTCCAGTGTTCGGTTAACCTTGAACGATTAGGACCCAGGCGACAGACGGCTCAGCGGTGTTCGTGCAATTAAGTGTCCGTTTATAGTTCCATAGAATCCTCGCCGAACACCGCTGGTCTTTTGCACGATTAAAATGGCCGCTACCTCGTGGTCGGCAAACGAACAAAGGCCACCCAGCGTTCATCAATTAAGCTGCGGTTAACCGCAGCTTCTGGGCGGTTAATTGACGGCACACTCCATCTCCTAGGTGGTCCCTCATACGGTAGTTTGTTCGGTAGCTGGAATCTACCGAACACCCCGGCTGAAAGGCACGAATATGCCTTTCTGCAGGTAAAATAAAGCTTGTTAAAGTCTGGTCCATAGTCCAAAGGAAGCAGGCGAGCAACCAGGCTTCTCCAGCTCATAGTGGCGAGGTTGGTTTCGCCACAGGTCGGTCAAAACTTTGCCTGCCCATAACTCCCGAACGCTTTATCCGAATGGGCTGATTTTAACATATGTTGTTCCTCCAGACTAGGGCTATCTGGAGATATTGGATTTGTGGATGTACCCCAAGTATTTAGGGTACATCCAAAACTTGGGTAAAACTATGTCCATGTTAATTGTGTTAACAGATAAGTTAGGGGGAGGAGATGTGTGGGTTGTACCTTAAACTGGATTGGTGTATTGTAAATCCCTCCCTTGCATGGGAGAATCTCATATAAGCCTGTGTGTGAATAAATCATTGTTGTTGCTGTTTAACCCTGAAGCTGGAGTGTGTCTCTTTCTTGGGGGGAAGGGGACTGTATGCCGACTGCCAGGAGTGTAAGCTGTTCGTATTGCTTTTCCTGTTCGGCTGCTCCCAGGGTTCGTGTGTCTGCTGTTCGAGAGTTGGTGAATTCGTGCAGTTTGGGAGTTCAGGAAGTTGGTGATTATAGTAGCTGCTGGTCTATCTAAAGGGGATTATCGCCTAAACGGATTTTTCCCCTTTTATGCTGAAACGGTCCGTTACAGTATGTATCACAACACATAGATAACCAGAGGCATTTGAAACCTAAGTGCTATAATCTGATAATCACCAAAGGTATATTTGGATACAGAAGTATTTGAAGAAAATAATACATTACCAAATATTAAGCATGGGATGAAACTGTTGTGTGTTGGGCATTTGTGGCAACCAGTCGTACAAGAAATATGGTAAAGATGGAGAGAATAAAGGATTCTGCTAAATATCAGCAATTTCTGGAACCTGTATTCCTCAGTGAGAAACTACACCTCATAATCAACCACAAACTACTTTATGAAACAAAAGTCTATGGTTCGGAAAAGCCTTTCCAGTGCCAAGGCTTGACATTTTGAGAAAATTTGTTGGTTGATCTCAAACATGCAGCGCATAAGAGAATGCTTGAAGCATTCTGTAGGGAAGAACGGACTAAAGGAAGAATAAAAAGTCTGTTCGATGGTTGCAAAAAGTGTTTGGAGGCTGTTTCAAAGGTGGTGTGACTAAATACTGACTGAAAGAGAGCCCAAACTGTCGCATAAAGCATTCAGTTAAATTCGGCAAATAAATACTGATTTGCATAAATGTATTGAGTTTAGATTTGTTTAGATTTGTTAACTTATTTTCACTTCCAAAAAGCAACAAAATGTGTTATTTGGCATACGACTGTAGGAATCAATTGGGAGTTAATGGAACCATTTTAAAACATCTAACCAAACTAAATGGGTCCAAATAGTTCTTATCACATATCAGATAATCGCCTAGTTTCTGCATTTTTTTTTAAAGTTACTCGTTGCTCAAACATGTTTCGAAAATTTATTACTTTGTTTGTGGTTATGTATGTCAGGATCTCTCAACGTGTGGCATGCATACTACAGGAAGAGTACTTGTTAATAACAAATGTTGATGTTAAGGATAATTGGTATCTCTTGTTAGTTAGTTGTAATATGGTTGAGGGAAAAAAACAGTTTATTTTTAATTGAAGATACATATACATGTTAATTATACAACAGAAATCTGCGTTCTGCAACATTCCTCAAACAAAATATATGCCCATTTAAAAATAATTTTTTTAGTTATTTTGACTCAATGTACAATTTTCTCAGTAATATTAGATGCCTTTAGATGTTATTGTCAAGATATTTTCATATGTAGCTACAAGTATTCGTATATTGCATTTAGATGAGAATATTATTCCCAGAAGGAATTTACAGATCAAAGTTAAAAACTAAAGTGACATGTATATCCTTTCATAATCGTGTTAAAAATGTGACACTACAGAGTATAGAATGCCAAAACTTCAAACTGCATCAGTTTGTTAATTTCCTTGAGGTATAGTCTACTAGCGTTTTAAATAGATGCACAATATAAAACTTTGAAATCCATTCTTTGTTGCAGATTTTTTAGCTATAGCTTTTAGTGCACTGTGACGATGCGGCCCTGGCATCTCTGGCCCTAATGGTGGACCAGTTCAGGCCTGGTATCGCCTCTGCGATTCTTTGCATTAGCCTGTACGTTCTATGTTAGCAAAGGTAGCGTCTATCCTTGCTGGCAGTTCAGTTGGAAGCAATACGGTCTTGGCTACTCTGTTACCGAAGGTGTAATAGTTCAGATCTGATATTGCCTATGGGAACTTCCTCTAGCTCACCTGACAAACTTCTACACTGAGCACTAGGAATCCGGTACTTGAATTGATAAGCAGGATACACTGCAGAGTTGCTCAGGTCATTACAGGATATTCTATTTAACTAAAATCCACTAGGGATTCTCCTATGAGCGATTGCACTATAGCAGACCGTAGAAAGTTACTACAAAGAAAGAGATGAGCAAGCTTCTTCTTGATCCAATGAACTGCTTAATTGTATGAGCACGCATAATTTTCTACATTTATAGGCATGGCACACTAGTTTGCATAATACAGGGTATGCAGATATATTGATTACAGTGGGGAAATGGTCAGAGCCAGCTCTTGCAATACCATGGGACTCCTTGACCATCTTACTTTAACCATACACTAGGCAGGATGTGACACTTTTGACTTAGTCCCACCTCCCATTGTGCTGGTTAAACATCTTGCTATGTACATTTTCGAATCCCAACAGACAGCATGGAAGCAAGCTGATACCAAGTGTAGTGATGTCGCAAACATAAAATTTTCGGTTCGCGAACGGCGAACGCGAATTTCCACAAATGTTCACGAACGGGCGAACCCGGCGAACCGCCATAGACTTCAATAGGCAGGCGAATTTTAAAACCCACAGGGACTCTTTCTGGCCACAATAGTGATGGAAAAGTTGTTTCAAGTGTACTAACACCTGGACTGTGGCATGTATCTCTGTATTACACTCAGTATCTCTATATTACACACAGTATCCCTGTATTACACTCAGTATCTCTGTATTACACACTGTATCCCTGTATTACACTCAGTATCTCTATATTACACACAGTATCCCTGTATTACACTCAGTATCTCTGTATTACACACAGTATCCCTGTATTACACCCAGTATCTCTGTATTACACACTGTATCCCTGTATTACACTCAGTATCGCTATATTACACACAGTATCCCTGTATTACACACAGTATCCCTGTATTACACTCAGTATCTCTGTATTACACACTGTATCCCTGTATTACACTCAGTATCTCTGTATTACACACTGTATCCCTGTATTACACACTGTATCCCTGTATTGCACTCAGTATCTCTATATTACACACAGTATCCCTGTATCACACTCAGTATCTCTATATTACACACTGTATCCCTGTATTACACGCAGTATCTCTATATTACACACAGTATCCCTGTATTACACTCAGTATCTCTATATTACACACAGTATCCCTGTATTACACTCAGTATCTCTGTATTACACACTGTATCCCTGTATTACACTCAGTATCTCTATATTACACACAGTATCCCTGTATTACACTCAGTATCTCTGTATTACACACAGTATCCCTGTATTACACTAAGTATCTCTATATTACACACAGTATCCCTGTATTACACTCAGTATCTCTGTATTACACACTGTATCCATGTATTACACTCAGTATCTCTATATTACACACAGTATCCCTGTATTACACACAGTATTACACTCAGTATCTCTGTATTACACACTGTATCCCTGTATTACACTCAGTATCTCTGTATTACACACTGTATCCCTGTATTACACACTGTATCCCTGTATTGCACTCAGTATCTCTATATTACACACAGTATCCCTGTATAACACTCAGTATCTCTGTATTACACACTGTATCCCTGTGTTACACACTGTATCCCTGTATTACACTCAGTATCTCTATATTACACACAGTATCCCTGTATTACACTCAGTATCTCTGTATTACACACAGTATCTCTGTATTACACTCAGTATCTCTGTATTACACACTGTATCCCTGTATTACACACTGTATCCCTGTATTACACTCAGTATTTCTATATTACACACAGTATCCCTGTATTACACTCAGTATCTCTGTATTACACACTGTATCCCTGTATTACACACTGTATCCCTGTATTACACTCAGTATCTCTATATTACACACAGTATCCCAGTATTACACTCAGTATCTCCGTATTACACACATTATCTCTATATTACACACTGTATCCCTGTATTACACTCATTATCTCTATATTGCACACAGTATCCCTGTATTACGCTCAGTATCTCTGTATTACACACTGTATCCCTGTATGACACACTGTATCCCTGTATTACACTCAGTATCTCTATATTACACTCAGTATCTCTGTATTACACACTGTATCCCTGTATTACACACTGTATCCCTGTATTACACTCAGTATCTCTATATTACACACAGTATCCATGTATTACACTCAGTATCTCTGTATTACACACAGTATCTCTATATTACACACAGTGTGGCAGAAGCAGCCACAAGAGACTGTTACCTGAAATGTTATATTGTATTTGAACTCTATGTCACTGAATGTACCTTGTATTTTAACAGCATGTTAATGTAATCGGTTCCCGAACCAGAAACTCTTAGCCGGTTCGGGAACTGATTGAAAGTACCGAATGCAAGACCACCCTGCTGTGGTCGTGTGCCTCCCCTTCATAGAAGGAAACAATGTTGCAAGAACCGTAATTGGGTTCGTGGGTGGCCGCCGTTCGCATAATAACCACGTGGCGGCGGCCATCTTAACTCCCGAACAGCGGTGTTTGGTCGTCGAGCGCCTGGAACTAAAATCGGATGCTCGACTACCCAGACACCGCTCAGACCTCCAGGACGACCAAAACGCACGATTCAAACTGCCGAACGGCCCGCCGTTCGGTAGGATGAATCCACCAGACTAGGGGATTCATCCGAACGTAAGATTAGAGCCGGATGGCTGAAATGTTCGGTACCTTTTGTTCAGTGAAATAGACCGACCACAGGGCCAGAATCCATGGAGCTGTTTTCGGCTACCGAATCCCTGCAGTCGGTCAAATCTTTAAATGTCTTTAACTCCCGAACCCCTGGTCTGATCTGGGTGAATTTTGAGTATGTTGCTCACCCAGAACAGACCTACCAGGGGACCCCTCATTTGTCACCGTACCCCCTGTATTTAGGGGACATCCAGAAACTGGTGAAAACTCTGTTCCCACTAATGAGCTTTACTGTTAATCTAAGGGGAGGAGAGGGAGAGGAGGTGACTACGATGTGATTGGATATTTTAAGTTACCTGTCTTGCATGGGAAAAAGACATAAAAGCAAATGTGTGAATAAAGCTGACAGTTGACCTCCAAGCTATGTGTCGTCTAGTTCTTGGAGGGAAGGGATTGTAACTATGCTACCTGTTTTATACCTGTCTTGGATTGCTGTTCCTGTCTACCAGCGGAGATACCTTGGATCATACCTCTACCCCGCTACAATTGGTGGCAAGCGACGGGATCGTACTACACAGCAAGAAGTGTTCAGCAGGAATTAAAAAGGACTGAATGGAAACGGATTATACCCTCTTGAAACGGGACACGCTAAAAGAGTTACTAGAAGCGAGAGGGAGGATAGCAAGCAACAAAACAAAGGCTATCCTAATCGCAGAGCTCATGGAAGGAGACAGAGTCGCAGCTGCTGCAGCACCTCCAAGGGAGGAGGAGGAATCCGAGTTTATCAGGGAATATAGGGGCAGGATGGCTCTATTCCCACCAGACATAGCAGCGCAGAAGGCAGACCAGGTTTACAACGATGTACAGGCATACCTCATGCTGCGAGCGACGCAGAGGAACCAACAAGCGGGGGAAGGAATCGCAACGTCTGTCCCCACCCCGCCAGTGAAAGCTAAAATACCGTACCAGGCATTTAAAGCATTTATTGATACCGAGGGGGACATTGATGGCTATTTACAGGACTTTGAACGGTTGTGCCAGCTGCATGCCATTAGCACTGAAGACCAAGTGCCCTTGCTAGTGGCTAACCTGTCAGGCCACGCAGCAGATGCATACCGAGCCATGCCAGCAGAGGATACCCGGGACTATCAGAAGGTAAAACAAACCTTGCTCGCACGGTATGCCATTACACCTGAGGCATACCGAATACAGTTCCGGAAACTACTCAAATCGGGAAAAGACTCGCATGCAGAATTTGCACACCGCCTACAACGGGCAGCCACCGGGTGGCTTGAGGCAGCAAAAGCCGTCACGTCCCAAGAGATCACGCAGTTGATGGTGCTGGAACAATTCTACCAATGTTTGTCCGAAGATCTACAGATCTGGGTAAGAGATCGTAAGCCCTGTACGCTGCAAGAGGCCGCTAAGCTAGCAGATGAGCATCAGGACACCCGGCGGGAACAGCACTCATCCACTAGAGTGCAATCCACGCCAAATGTTCCCCGACTTACCCCAGTAGATTCGCCCCGACCAGGGGGGACCTACCAGTCCCAACCTCCCCGGTACAACAACAGGGCATCTATCCGATGCCATACCTGTAACCAGATGGGTCATATGCAACGAGACTGTCTCCGAAACCGGGCCAGGCCGGCCTGGACCCCTCAACGACCACCAATCACCCCTCGAGCCGCAGTACACTGCTATCAGGCCAGAGCATTGGCTCAACCTTTCACCTCTACCCAAATAGAGGAACCCTTGGGCACCCTCCATGAGGTAAACCCGGTACAGGCGGCATCAGACAACCGCCACGGCCACCGACAAGTGGGCCATGTGGAGGGAAAGCGGATGGAGGGATTAAGAGAACCATCTCACTGGAGACTGTATTGCAGTTCGGGTGGCAGGGGGAGCCATCTACAAAGTACCCACTGCTAAACTACATTTGGACTGGGGAGCGGGGGCAGGGCAAATTGAAGTGGGGATGATGCAGGATCTGCCTGCCGATGTGATTTTGGGGAACGATTTGGGGGAGCTAACCTCCGCTTTTGTTACCCGACCTCCTCCACAGGAGGCTTACCCGGTCGTCACCCGTCAACAGGCTCGCACCACGGAACCCCACATCGACTATGAGGCTCAGGTAAGCCCAAAACCCCCTGATCCCACTGTGTTACCCTGGGCTGCCCCATTAGAATTTGGTAGCGAGGTCGCCCTGGACCCGTCCCTACAAGTTTACAAGGATCGGGTAGATAAAAACCAGACTGGCATAGAGGGGGAGAGATATGCTTGGGATAAGGGGTTATTATACCGGTATGCAGAAAAGGTAGTAGCCGGTTCGATTCCCGTACCCATCAAACAGTTAATTGTGCCTCGAAGGTATAGACAAGAGTTAATGCGAATCGCCCATGACATTCCCCTGTCAGGCCACCTAGGGATCAGCCGAACCAAACATCGGCTGCTGCAGAATTTCTTCTGGCCAGGGATATCACAGGATATTAAGCAGTACTGTAATACCTGCGATACCTGTCAGAGAGTGGGAAAACGGGGGGACCGATACAAGGCCAAACTACACACCCTGCCCATAATCGAAGAACCCTTTAGCCGGGTAGCGGTAGACATCATCGGACCGCTGAAACAAAAAAGCCCGTCTGGCAAGAAATACATATTGACCGTAGTAGACTACGCCACTAGATACCCCGAAGCAGTAGCCCTGACGAATGTACATGCTGAGACCATAGTAGAAGCCCTCATGCGCATATTTACCCGTATGGGGATCCCCCGGGAGATTATTTCGGATAGGGGTACCCAATTCACGGCCGAGGTCACTCACCAGCTTTGGAAAGTATGCGGGGTCCGAGCTATCCTTAACTCCCCATACCACCCCCAGTCCAATGGCCTCTGCGAACGTTTCAATGGAACACTAAAACAAATGATCCGCACGTTCGTAGCAACCCAGAAAAACTGGGAGCGGTTCTTAACCCATCTCCTGTTCGCGTACCGAGAGGTGCCCCAAGAGTCCACTGGGTCCTCCCCTTTCGAATTGTTGTTCGGAAGGAGAGTAAGGGGACCCCTAGATCTAATCAGGGAACACTGGGAGGGGGGAACGACCATTAACGGCACCCCTATCGTACCCTATGTGTTGGAGTTTCGGAACCGCTTGGAGGAATTGACCCGGGCTGTGCGCAACAACCTCCAGGCAGCCCAGACACGCCAGCGCCGATGGTATGATAGGGGAGCCAGGGACCGCAGCTTTCAGGTCGGCCAGAAGGTGCTAGTTCTACGACCCGTCCCTACTGACAAGCTGCAGGCTTCCTGGCGGGGCCCATTCAAGGTGGTAGAGCAGGTCTGCGATACCACCTATATAATTGGCCCCTGCACCGGGACCGGAGACAGACGCATGTTCCATGTGAACATGCTGAAACCCTACCGCGAGCGCACAGAGGAGGTATCCGCCATCTGCGCCTCGGCTGCTGAGGACGCAGATAACCTACCCCTCCCTGACATGCTAGCCCGAGGAACCCTGCAAGAGGACCTAGCAGCTGTACAGTTAGGAGAGCGCTTGAATCCTCAGGAAAGAGCTCAGGCCCAAAGTCTAATTAGGGAAAAAGGAGCCACTTTTTCCAACCTCCCGGGATATACCCCGTTAGCTACCCATCGAGTAGAAACCCTAGATCCGACCCCGCTCCGTCAACCGCCCTACCGCATTCCCGAAGCAGTGAGGGGGAACATGTACAAGGAGCTGAAGGAAATGCTGCAGTTAGGGGTAATTGAGCATTCGGATAGCCCCTGGGCATCCCCCGTGGTACTCGTGCCGAAGTGGGATGGAACTACCCGCTTCTGCGTAGATTACCGGAGGCTCAATGATAAAACCGTATCTGATGCCTATCCCATGCCCCGGATAGACGAGCTATTAGACAAAATGGCCAGGGGCAAATACTTAACCACAATTGATCTTTGCAAGGGATATTGGCAAATTCCTCTAGCCGAGGACGCTATTCCCAAATCGGCCTTCGTCACCCCATTTGGCCTGTACCAATTCAGGGTCATGCCATTTGGGATGAAGAACGCCCCGGCCACATTCCAGAGAATGGTGGACCGACTATTAGACGGGTTTCAGGAGTACGCTTGCGCCTATCTAGACGACATAGCCATCTTTAGTTATTCCTGGGCAGACCATCTGGACCATATCAGGGCAGTACTAGACCGCATCAGAGAAGCCGGACTGACCCTCAAATCCAGTAAATGTCATATAGGGATGGCAGAGGTCCAATATCTAGGACACCGAGTAGGCAGCGGCCACCAAAAACCCGAGCCAGCCAAAATAGAGGCCGTAGCTAAATGGCCAACCCCCCGCACTAAAACCCAGGTATTAGCCTTTTTGGGGATTGCAGGGTATTACCGAAAGTTCGTACCTAACTACAGCGCCCTAGCCAAGCCCCTTACTGACTTAACCCGCAAGAACCTTCCTAAATTAGTAGTATGGGCCCCAGAGTGTGAACAGGCATTCCAACTCCTAAAAAATGCCCTTGTTAATGCCCCTGTGTTAGCTGCTCCCGATCCAACTAAACGCTTTCTCGTCCATACAGACGCTTCAATGTTTGGATTGGGAGCAGTACTGAGCCAGATCGGAGCCGATGGCGATGAACATCCGGTAGCTTACCTCAGCAGAAAACTTTTACCCAGAGAAGTAAGCTACGCCGCCATCGAAAAGGAGTGCCTTGCCGTGGTGTGGGCCCTCAAGAAACTGCAGCCCTATTTGTATGGGCAAACATTCTCACTACTCACAGATCACAACCCGTTGGTCTGGCTGAACCGGGTGTCAGGGGACAATGCCAGGCTGCTGCGCTGGAGCTTAGCGCTGCAGCCATTTGATTTCAACATCCAATATCGCCCGGGGAAGCTCAATGGAAATGCCGACGGGTTATCTCGACAAACTGAACTGGACAAGTGATCTGTGGGTACTCCTCCAGACATCCCCAAGCCGATCCGTTGGGATCAGACTGTGTATGCTGGCTTGGTTCTGGGGGAGCATTGTGGCAGAAGCAGCCACAAAAGACTGTTACCTGAAATGTTATATTGTATTTGAACTCTATGTCACTGAATGTACCTTGTATTATAACAGCATGTTAATGTAATCGGTTCCCGAACCAGAAACTCTTAGCCGGTTCGGGAACCGATTGAAAGTACCGAATGCAAGACCACCCTGCTGTGGTCGTGTGCCTCCCCTTCATAGAAGGAAACAATGTTGCAAGAACCGTAATTGGGTTCGTGGGTGGCCACCGTTCGCATAATAACCACGTGGCGGCGGCCATCTTAACTCCCGAACAGCGGTGTTTGGTCGTCGAGCGCCTGGAACTAAAATCGGATGCTCGACTACCCAGACACCGCTCAGACCTCCAGGACCACCAAAACGCACGATTCAAACTGCCGAACGGCCCGCCGTTCGGTAGGATGAATCCCCCAGACTAGGGGATTCATCCGAACGTAAGATTAGAGCCGGATGGCTGAAATGTTCGGTACCTTTTGTTCAGTGAAATAGACCGACCACAGGGCCAGAATCCATGGAGCTGTTTTCGGCTACCGAATCCCTGCAGTCAGTCAAATCTTTAAATGTCTTTAACTCCCGAACCCCTGGTCTGATCTGGGTGAATTTTGAGTATGTTGCTCACCCAGAACAGACCTACCAGGGGACCCCTCATTTGTCACCGTACCCCCTGTATTTAGGGGACATCCAGAAACTGGGGAAAACTCTGTTCCCACTAATGAGCTTAACTGTTAATCTAAGGGGAGGAGAGGGAGAGGAGGTGACTACGATGTGATTGGATATTTTAAGTTACCTCCCTTGCATGGGAAAAAGACATAAAAGCAAATGTGTGAATAAAGCTGACAGTTGACCTCCAAGCTATGTGTCATCTAGTTCTTGGAGGGAAGGGATTGTAACTACGCTACCTGTTTTATACCTGTCTTGGATTGCTGTTCCTGTCTACCAGCGGAGATACCTTGGATCATACCTCTACCCCGCTACACACAAAATCCCTGTGTAGCGGCACCCCGGTGTAGTAGGGGTTTACGCCGCTGAGAAGGTGTCCTTTCCCCCAAGCACGAAGTTAGCTACAGCATAACAGGTTCCCCATAATTACGATATCCAAGTAATAGTCATCCCCTCCAAGCACGAGACGAGACTCTGTGTTGAGGGTCAAAGTAGGAATAATGTTTATTCGGTAACTCGGGCTTTTATGCCGTACAACAACTCCTCCCCGTATCCGGAGGAGATAATACATTTACAGTGGGAGTCACTCCCACTGTACCGAGCAGAATATTATACCATTATTACAAGTTTATATAACACACACAATATGTAACGAAAATACATTGTGCTACGTGTATTAGGGAACGGAGATCTAGGGGAACAATATACGTGAAAATCCCCTAGATCGGTTGGGCCGTTCGCCAGATACACGTTTGCACCAATTACTCAAAAACTATACAAGATAAACGGAAACTCTCTGTTGGACCGGGTGTCTTTAGTTCGGTACTTTGGATCCGTCGACTAGCATGGGCGTACGTTGTTGGTAAAGTCGGAATTCGTCGTGTGGAAAGTTCGGTCATTAGTCCACGCGGTCAAAATGGCCGCGACCCATTGTTCTCTCCACGTGGCGACGTATACCGTACGGATCCACAAGTACCCGAAATCCACAATAATCCATATGCAACGGCAATTCTCTGAGATGGTATCTGTTACACCAGAAAGGGGTCTGTCACACGGCTCCCTCCTAGTGGTACACTCCGGCAGACCTGGATTGATCCTTTCGGATTAACTTAGGGATGACCGGAATTCATTTGTCCGGAGAATTGTCCAGTTGTCGAGACAACCCATCGGCGTTGCCATTTAGCTTACCGGGTCGATAGCTGATGGTGAAATTGTACGTTTGCAGGGCCAAGCTCCATCTTAGCAATCTGCCATTGTCTCCTGCGACCCGGTTAAGCCATACCAATGGATTGTGATCTGTTACCAAAGAGAATTCCTGTCCATACAAATAAGGTGTTAGTTTTTTCAATGCCCATACCAGGGCCAGGCACTCTTTCTCTACGGCCGCATAACTCACTTCCCTTGGTAACAGCTTTCGGCTGAGGTATGCGACCGGATGCTCTTTTCCATCTTCCCCGATTTGGCTCAGCACAGCCCCCAGTCCATACATGGAAGCGTCTGTATGTACAAGGAAACGTTTGTTAGGTACTGGGGCAGCCAAGACAGGAGCATTAACAAGAGCATGTTTGAGAGATTGAAATGCGGCTTCGCAAGCGGGAGACCACAGGACCTGTCTGGGTAAATTCTTTTTGGTCAAGTCAGTCAAAGGTTTGGCTACCGTGCTATAATCCGGGACAAAGCGTCTATAGTACCCGGCGGTCCCTAAGAAGGCCAATACCTGGGTCTTGGTATTCGGTGTGGGCCAGTTTGCTACTGCCTCAACCTTGGCAGGCTCCGGTCTCTGGTTTCCACACCCCACCCGATGTCCCAGGTATTGGACCTCGGCCATTCCTAGATGGCATTTCTCGGGTTTTAGTGTCAGGCCCGCGGCCCGAATCTTATCTAGGACTACCCCTACGTGGACTAAATGTTCTTCCCAAGACTCACTGTAGATCGCAATGTCATCCAGGTATGCACACGCAAACTCCTGGAAGCCATCGAGGAGCCGATCCACCATTCGCTGGAACGTAGCCGGGGCATTTTTCATCCCGAATGGCATGACCTTAAATTGGTATAAGCCAAACGGGGTGACAAAGGCCGACTTGGGGACGGCATCCTCGGCCAGGGGGATCTGCCAATAACCCTTGCAGAGGTCTATGGTAGAGAGGTAGTTACCCCTGGCTATGCGATCTAATAATTCGTCTACCCGAGGCATTGGGTAAGCGTCAGTGGTAGTCTTTTCATTTAGCCGCCTGTAGTCGACGCAGAACCGAGTGGTTCCGTCTTTCTTGGGGACTAAGACTACGGGAGAGGCCCAGGGGCTGTCGGATGGCTCAATGACCCCCAGCTGTGTCATTTCCCGTATTTCCTTCAGCATTCCGTCCCGGACGGCTTCCGGAATACGGTACGGGGGTTGTCGGAGGGGGGCCTGCCCTGGGGTCTCTACTTTGTGTATGGCCAGGGTTGTGTATCCTGGCTCCTGGGAGAAGGTACTCTGCTTCTCCCATAGGAGCTGTCTAGCCTGCTCTAGCTCCGTAGGGTTCAGTCGTTCTCCCAGCTTCACTAGGCTAACTGGGTCGGGGTGAGTCTCCTTTTCCAGCAGGTCAGGTAGGGGTAAATTTTCGGGGTCATCAGTAGCTGGGGCACAAACAGCGTTAACATCTTCCTGTCGCTCTTGGTACTCTTTCAACATGTTCACATGAAAGGAGCGTTGGATCCTTTCATCTGCACAGCTGGCAATAAGGTAGGTGGTATCACAGAGTTGGGCTAAAACCTTGTAAGGACCCTGCCACGCAGCCTGCAGTTTGTTGTCCTTCACCGGTTTTAGCACCAACACCTTCTGCCCTATATGGAACAGTCGTTGCCGGGCACCCCTATCGTACCATCGTTTCTGTCGCCCCTGGGCCGCCTGGAGATTCTCCCTTACCAATAGGGAGAGTTGCTCCATGCGGTCCCGGAGCTCCAGGACATATGGCACAATAGGCGTCCCTGCCTGTTCGGTTTCCCCTTCCCAGTGGTCCCGAATGAGATCGAGGGGTCCTCGCACCCTCCTCCCATACAATAACTCAAAGGGAGAAAAACCCGTAGATTCTTGGGGGACCTCCCTATAGGCAAATAACAGGTGGGGTAAGAATCTCTCCCAGTCTCTGCAACCGTCCGTAAAGGTCCTCAACATTTGTTTGAGAGTCCCATTAAAGCGCTCACAGAGACCGTTAGTTTGGGGGTGGTACGGGGAACTGAGCAGGGGTTTAATGTGGCACACTTTCCATAATTGCTGTGTGAGTACGGCAGTGAACTGGGTTCCCTGGTCGGATAGGATTTCTTTAGGGAACCCCACCCGAGTGAATATCTTAACCAAGGCATCGGCTACCGTCTCCGCTTCAATATTCGGCAGGGGTACCGCCTCGGGGTACCGGGTCCCATAGTCCACCACGGTAAGAATGTACTTCTTACCGGACGGGCTATGTCGCGCTAGGGGGCCTACAATGTCGACGGCGACCCTATAGAAGGGTTCCCCAATGATCGGCATCGACATTAATTTGGCCTTCGGGCGATCCCCCCTCTTACCCACCCGTTGGCAAGTGTCACAGGTTCTGCAATATTGTCGCACGTCCCGGTTAAACCCTGGCCAGAAGAAATTCTGGGTAATCCTATGGGCCGTGCGACGTACTCCTGAATGGCCAGCTAAGGGTATATCGTGAGCGATCCTCATGATCTCTCGCCTGTATTTTTTCGGTAGCACTAGTTGCTTCTGTGGGACGGGGTTTTTACCTGCTGCGGGCTCCTGGGGGATCCTATACAGTCTATCCCCCACCCACTCGTAGCTTTCCCCATCTGTCCCCGGTTCCCCTTTCTCTGCCTTATCCCTATATTTCCGGAGAGTGACGTCTTCCCGCGTCTCCCTCCCAAAAGTCTCAGGGGTATCCCAGTCTAAGGGGGTCTGTCCTAAGGTCACAGTCGGAGGGTCAGATCTTACCTGGGTCTCCGCGACTGGCGGGCCGATTCCAATAGCACGAGCCTGAGCCCGGGTGGTGACAGGGCAGGCTCCAGCAGGGCCTTGAGGAGCAAAAGCGGACAACAGCGGGGCTAAGTCATTTCCCAAAAGTACTTCCGCGGGTAGCCCTTTCATCAGGCCCACATTCACTTGGCCAGCTCCCACCCCCCAATCCAAATGCACTCGGGCCGTG
Organism: Pelobates fuscus; assembly: GCF_036172605.1. Classification (NCBI taxonomy): domain Eukaryota; kingdom Metazoa; phylum Chordata; class Amphibia; order Anura; family Pelobatidae; genus Pelobates; species Pelobates fuscus. The sequence continues at coordinate 85,156,362 of NC_086322.1, forward strand.
GGGAGGCGATGTACTGCACCCCCGGCCACTCTAACGGCCACCGTTTGGCCAGTATGTTCTTTTTCTGGGACCAGGTCGTGTTGAATCAAGGTTAAGGTGGCCCCAGTGTCTCGTAACCCACTGACAACTTGTCCATTCACTCGGACTGTTTGTCGGTGATGCTGCCGGTTGTCTACAGCAGCCGCATATAGGGGATTGGCCTCGTGTAAAATCTCCCATTGCTCTTCCCCCAGGGGTTGGGCTTCAATGCAATGGGCCCCTGAGGTAAAAGGTCGGGGGTTCCCTTCAGCAGGCTTCCTCCAGGACGTTTGTCGAGCGGGATCAAGTGGGCATTTGTCCCTCAGGTGACCCACTTGCTGACACCTATGGCATCGTCGGCGGTCCGGGACACTTGACTGGGTGAAGCGGGAGGGGGTGTTGTAGCTAGGTTGGATAGTGGGGGTGGTTGGAGTAGGGCCGACAGGGCGGCTTTCTACTCGGGCAGCTGTCTTTTGGACCGAGAGATCGGGTTTGCGGGCGTCTGCATACTCGTCGGCCAACCGGGCGGCTTCGGGTAGGGTAAGTGGTCTCCTATCCCGAATCCACTCTCTGAGCTCCTTGTCCACCTTTTCAAAAAAATGTTCCAACAAAAACAACTGTAAAACCTCCTCCGCGGTGGTAGCTTGGCACCCATCCATCCAGTGGCCAGCCGTGCGTTGTAATCGGCAGGCCCATTCGGTGTAGGAGTCACCGGTTTGCTTTCGGGATTCCCGGAAGCGTCTCCGATATGCTTCGGGGGTTACCGCATATCGGGACAATAGAGCTTCTTTTACCAGTCGGTAGCTTCCCACCTCATGGTCCGGGATCGCCCGGAAAGCATCGCTGGCTCGTCCGGATAATTTGCCAGACAAAATTTTGACCCACTCCTCGGAGGGTACTTTATGCAGGGCACACTGACGTTCAAAGTCCGCTAGGTATTGGTCAATCTCCCCCTCTGTTTCCACAAAATTTTTAAAAGCGGCAAAGTGTACTTTCCTCTTTTCTTCGGGAGTTTGGAAAGTCCCCGCAATTGGACTGGTGCCTGTGGAAGTCTGGCGCCGGTTGGCATCGACTGCCGCAATGACTTGGGTTACAATCCTAGGTGAGGGGTTTGGTCCGTAGTGAGCCAGCCTTACCCTCACCTCGTGGTCGAATTGTTCATCTGCTGGCGTTCGGACCAAAGCGATCTCCGGTGCTGGGTTTGGTTCGACATCCAGTCCGTCATTCTGTTCAGCTAAGTCCAATGCGACCAACTCCGCCAAAATGTCTCTTTTCTTTTTGTTGCTAGCCGAACGACCACGGCTCTCCAACAAGTCTTTTAGGGTAGATCGTTTCAACCTTCCGTAGTAGGCCTCCATCCTGATTGCTCTCGGTAGCTGTCCTTCTGGGGTGAAAGAACGATCCCACCGCTGCCACCAATTGTAGCGGCACCCCGGTGTAGTAGGGGTTTACGCCGCTGAGAAGGTGTCCTTTCCCCCAAGCACGAAGTTAGCTACAGCATAACAGGTTCCCCATAATTACGATATCCAAGTAATAGTCATCCCCTCCAAGCACGAGACGAGACTCTGTGTTGAGGGTCAAAGTAGGAATAATGTTTATTCGGTAACTCGGGCTTTTATGCCGTACAACAACTCCTCCCCGTATCCGGAGGAGATAATACATTTACAGTGGGAGTCACTCCCACTGTACCGAGCAGAATATTATACCATTATTACAAGTTTATATAACACACACAATATGTAACGAAAATACATTGTGCTACGTGTATTAGGGAACGGAGATCTAGGGGAACAATATACGTGAAAATCCCCTAGATCGGTTGGGCCGTTCGCCAGATACACGTTTGCACCAATTACTCAAAAACTATACAAGATAAACGGAAACTCTCTGTTGGACCGGGTGTCTTTAGTTCGGTACTTTGGATCCGTCGACTAGCATGGGCGTACGTTGTTGGTAAAGTCGGAATTCGTCGTGTGGAAAGTTCGGTCATTAGTCCACGCGGTCAAAATGGCCGCGACCCATTGTTCTCTCCACGTGGCGACGTATACCGTACGGATCCACAAGTACCCGAAATCCACAATAATCCATATGCAACGGCAATTCTCTGAGATGGTATCTGTTACACCAGAAAGGGGTCTGTCACACGGCTCCCTCCTAGTGGTACACTCCGGCAGACCTGGATTGATCCTTTCGGATTAACTTAGGGATGACCGGAATTCATTTGTCCGGAGAATTGTCCAGTTGTCGAGACAACCCATCGGCGTTGCCATTTAGCTTACCGGGTCGATAGCTGATGGTGAAATTGTACGTTTGCAGGGCCAAGCTCCATCTTAGCAATCTGCCATTGTCTCCTGCGACCCGGTTAAGCCATACCAATGGATTGTGATCTGTTACCAAAGAGAATTCCTGTCCATACAAATAAGGTGTTAGTTTTTTCAATGCCCATACCAGGGCCAGGCACTCTTTCTCTACGGCCGCATAACTCACTTCCCTTGGTAACAGCTTTCGGCTGAGGTATGCGACCGGATGCTCTTTTCCATCTTCCCCGATTTGGCTCAGCACAGCCCCCAGTCCATACATGGAAGCGTCTGTATGTACAAGGAAACGTTTGTTAGGTACTGGGGCAGCCAAGACAGGAGCATTAACAAGAGCATGTTTGAGAGATTGAAATGCGGCTTCGCAAGCGGGAGACCACAGGACCTGTCTGGGTAAATTCTTTTTGGTCAAGTCAGTCAAAGGTTTGGCTACCGTGCTATAATCCGGGACAAAGCGTCTATAGTACCCGGCGGTCCCTAAGAAGGCCAATACCTGGGTCTTGGTATTCGGTGTGGGCCAGTTTGCTACTGCCTCAACCTTGGCAGGCTCCGGTCTCTGGTTTCCACACCCCACCCGATGTCCCAGGTATTGGACCTCGGCCATTCCTAGATGGCATTTCTCGGGTTTTAGTGTCAGGCCCGCGGCCCGAATCTTATCTAGGACTACCCCTACGTGGACTAAATGTTCTTCCCAAGACTCACTGTAGATCGCAATGTCATCCAGGTATGCACACGCAAACTCCTGGAAGCCATCGAGGAGCCGATCCACCATTCGCTGGAACGTAGCCGGGGCATTTTTCATCCCGAATGGCATGACCTTAAATTGGTATAAGCCAAACGGGGTGACAAAGGCCGACTTGGGGACGGCATCCTCGGCCAGGGGGATCTGCCAATAACCCTTGCAGAGGTCTATGGTAGAGAGGTAGTTACCCCTGGCTATGCGATCTAATAATTCGTCTACCCGAGGCATTGGGTAAGCGTCAGTGGTAGTCTTTTCATTTAGCCGCCTGTAGTCGACGCAGAACCGAGTGGTTCCGTCTTTCTTGGGGACTAAGACTACGGGAGAGGCCCAGGGGCTGTCGGATGGCTCAATGACCCCCAGCTGTGTCATTTCCCGTATTTCCTTCAGCATTCCGTCCCGGACGGCTTCCGGAATACGGTACGGGGGTTGTCGGAGGGGGGCCTGCCCTGGGGTCTCTACTTTGTGTATGGCCAGGGTTGTGTATCCTGGCTCCTGGGAGAAGGTACTCTGCTTCTCCCATAGGAGCTGTCTAGCCTGCTCTAGCTCCGTAGGGTTCAGTCGTTCTCCCAGCTTCACTAGGCTAACTGGGTCGGGGTGAGTCTCCTTTTCCAGCAGGTCAGGTAGGGGTAAATTTTCGGGGTCATCAGTAGCTGGGGCACAAACAGCGTTAACATCTTCCTGTCGCTCTTGGTACTCTTTCAACATGTTCACATGAAAGGAGCGTTGGATCCTTTCATCTGCACAGCTGGCAATAAGGTAGGTGGTATCACAGAGTTGGGCTAAAACCTTGTAAGGACCCTGCCACGCAGCCTGCAGTTTGTTGTCCTTCACCGGTTTTAGCACCAACACCTTCTGCCCTATATGGAACAGTCGTTGCCGGGCACCCCTATCGTACCATCGTTTCTGTCGCCCCTGGGCCGCCTGGAGATTCTCCCTTACCAATAGGGAGAGTTGCTCCATGCGGTCCCGGAGCTCCAGGACATATGGCACAATAGGCGTCCCTGCCTGTTCGGTTTCCCCTTCCCAGTGGTCCCGAATGAGATCGAGGGGTCCTCGCACCCTCCTCCCATACAATAACTCAAAGGGAGAAAAACCCGTAGATTCTTGGGGGACCTCCCTATAGGCAAATAACAGGTGGGGTAAGAATCTCTCCCAGTCTCTGCAACCGTCCGTAAAGGTCCTCAACATTTGTTTGAGAGTCCCATTAAAGCGCTCACAGAGACCGTTAGTTTGGGGGTGGTACGGGGAACTGAGCAGGGGTTTAATGTGGCACACTTTCCATAATTGCTGTGTGAGTACGGCAGTGAACTGGGTTCCCTGGTCGGATAGGATTTCTTTAGGGAACCCCACCCGAGTGAATATCTTAACCAAGGCATCGGCTACCGTCTCCGCTTCAATATTCGGCAGGGGTACCGCCTCGGGGTACCGGGTCCCATAGTCCACCACGGTAAGAATGTACTTCTTACCGGACGGGCTATGTCGCGCTAGGGGGCCTACAATGTCGACGGCGACCCTATAGAAGGGTTCCCCAATGATCGGCATCGACATTAATTTGGCCTTCGGGCGATCCCCCCTCTTACCCACCCGTTGGCAAGTGTCACAGGTTCTGCAATATTGTCGCACGTCCCGGTTAAACCCTGGCCAGAAGAAATTCTGGGTAATCCTATGGGCCGTGCGACGTACTCCTGAATGGCCAGCTAAGGGTATATCGTGAGCGATCCTCATGATCTCTCGCCTGTATTTTTTCGGTAGCACTAGTTGCTTCTGTGGGACGGGGTTTTTACCTGCTGCGGGCTCCTGGGGGATCCTATACAGTCTATCCCCCACCCACTCGTAGCTTTCCCCATCTGTCCCCGGTTCCCCTTTCTCTGCCTTATCCCTATATTTCCGGAGAGTGACGTCTTCCCGCGTCTCCCTCCCAAAAGTCTCAGGGGTATCCCAGTCTAAGGGGGTCTGTCCTAAGGTCACAGTCGGAGGGTCAGATCTTACCTGGGTCTCCGCGACTGGCGGGCCGATTCCAATAGCACGAGCCTGAGCCCGGGTGGTGACAGGGCAGGCTCCAGCAGGGCCTTGAGGAGCAAAAGCGGACAACAGCGGGGCTAAGTCATTTCCCAAAAGTACTTCCGCGGGTAGCCCTTTCATCAGGCCCACATTCACTTGGCCAGCTCCCACCCCCCAATCCAAATGCACTCGGGCCGTGGGGAGGCGATGTACTGCACCCCCGGCCACTCTAACGGCCACCGTTTGGCCAGTATGTTCTTTTTCTGGGACCAGGTCGTGTTGAATCAAGGTTAAGGTGGCCCCAGTGTCTCGTAACCCACTGACAACTTGTCCATTCACTCGGACTGTTTGTCGGTGATGCTGCCGGTTGTCTACAGCAGCCGCATATAGGGGATTGGCCTCGTGTAAAATCTCCCATTGCTCTTCCCCCAGGGGTTGGGCTTCAATGCAATGGGCCCCTGAGGTAAAAGGTCGGGGGTTCCCTTCAGCAGGCTTCCTCCAGGACGTTTGTCGAGCGGGATCAAGTGGGCATTTGTCCCTCAGGTGACCCACTTGCTGACACCTATGGCATCGTCGGCGGTCCGGGACACTTGACTGGGTGAAGCGGGAGGGGGTGTTGTAGCTAGGTTGGATAGTGGGGGTGGTTGGAGTAGGGCCGACAGGGCGGCTTTCTACTCGGGCAGCTGTCTTTTGGACCGAGAGATCGGGTTTGCGGGCGTCTGCATACTCGTCGGCCAACCGGGCGGCTTCGGGTAGGGTAAGTGGTCTCCTATCCCGAATCCACTCTCTGAGCTCCTTGTCCACCTTTTCAAAAAAATGTTCCAACAAAAACAACTGTAAAACCTCCTCCGCGGTGGTAGCTTGGCACCCATCCATCCAGTGGCCAGCCGTGCGTTGTAATCGGCAGGCCCATTCGGTGTAGGAGTCACCGGTTTGCTTTCGGGATTCCCGGAAGCGTCTCCGATATGCTTCGGGGGTTACCGCATATCGGGACAATAGAGCTTCTTTTACCAGTCGGTAGCTTCCCACCTCATGGTCCGGGATCGCCCGGAAAGCATCGCTGGCTCGTCCGGATAATTTGCCAGACAAAATTTTGACCCACTCCTCGGAGGGTACTTTATGCAGGGCACACTGACGTTCAAAGTCCGCTAGGTATTGGTCAATCTCCCCCTCTGTTTCCACAAAATTTTTAAAAGCGGCAAAGTGTACTTTCCTCTTTTCTTCGGGAGTTTGGAAAGTCCCCGCAATTGGACTGGTGCCTGTGGAAGTCTGGCGCCGGTTGGCATCGACTGCCGCAATGACTTGGGTTACAATCCTAGGTGAGGGGTTTGGTCCGTAGTGAGCCAGCCTTACCCTCACCTCGTGGTCGAATTGTTCATCTGCTGGCGTTCGGACCAAAGCGATCTCCGGTGCTGGGTTTGGTTCGACATCCAGTCCGTCATTCTGTTCAGCTAAGTCCAATGCGACCAACTCCGCCAAAATGTCTCTTTTCTTTTTGTTGCTAGCCGAACGACCACGGCTCTCCAACAAGTCTTTTAGGGTAGATCGTTTCAACCTTCCGTAGTAGGCCTCCATCCTGATTGCTCTCGGTAGCTGTCCTTCTGGGGTGAAAGAACGATCCCACCGCTGCCACCAATTGTAGCGGCACCCCGGTGTAGTAGGGGTTTACGCCGCTGAGAAGGTGTCCTTTCCCCCAAGCACGAAGTTAGCTACAGCATAACAGGTTCCCCATAATTACGATATCCAAGTAATAGTCATCCCCTCCAAGCACGAGACGAGACTCTGTGTTGAGGGTCAAAGTAGGAATAATGTTTATTCGGTAACTCGGGCTTTTATGCCGTACAACAACTCCTCCCCGTATCCGGAGGAGATAATACATTTACAGTGGGAGTCACTCCCACTGTACCGAGCAGAATATTATACCATTATTACAAGTTTATATAACACACACAATATGTAACGAAAATACATTGTGCTACGTGTATTAGGGAACGGAGATCTAGGGGAACAATATACGTGAAAATCCCCTAGATCGGTTGGGCCGTTCGCCAGATACACGTTTGCACCAATTACTCAAAAACTATACAAGATAAACGGAAACTCTCTGTTGGACCGGGTGTCTTTAGTTCGGTACTTTGGATCCGTCGACTAGCATGGGCGTACGTTGTTGGTAAAGTCGGAATTCGTCGTGTGGAAAGTTCGGTCATTAGTCCACGCGGTCAAAATGGCCGCGACCCATTGTTCTCTCCACGTGGCGACGTATACCGTACGGATCCACAAGTACCCGAAATCCACAATAATCCATATGCAACGGCAATTCTCTGAGATGGTATCTGTTACACCAGAAAGGGGTCTGTCACACCCTGTATTACACTCAGTATCTCTCTATTACACACTGTATCCCTGTATTACACTCAGTATCTCTCTATTACACACTGTAACCCTGTATTACACTCAGTATCTCTCTATTACACTCAGTATCTCTCTATTACACACTATAACCCTGTATTACACTCAGTATCTCTGTATTACACACTTTATCCCTGTATTGCACACTGTATCCCTGTATTACACTCAGTATCTCTATATTACACACAGCATCCCTGTATTACACTCAGTATCTCTGTATTACACACAATATCTCTATATTACACACAATATCCCTGTATTACACTCAGTATCTCTATATTACACACAGTATCCCTGTATTACACTCAGTATCTCTATATTACACTCAGTATCCCTGTATTACACTCAGTATCTCTGTATTACACACAATATCTCTATATTACACACAATATCCCTGTATTACACTCAGTATCTCTATATTACACACTGTATCCCTGTATTACACTCAGTATCTCTATATTACACTCAGTATCCCTGTATTACAATCAGTATCTCTGTATTACACACTGTATCCCTGTATTACACTCAGTATCTCTATATTACACACTGTATCCCTGTATTACACTCAATATCTCATATATTACACACAGTATCCCTGTATTACACTCAGTATCTCTGTATTACACACTGTATCCCTGTATTACACTCAGTATCCCTGTATTACACTCAGTATCTCTCTATTACACACAGTAACCCTGTATTAAACTCAGTATCTCTGTATTACACACTTTATCCCTGTATTACACACTGTATCCCTGTATTACACTCAGTATCTCTATATTGCACACAGCATCCCTGTATTACACTCAGTATATCTGTATTACACACAGTATCTCTGTATTACACACTGTATCCCTGTATTACACTCAGTATCTCTATATTACACTCAGTATCTCTGTATTACACACTTTATCCCTGTATTACACACTGTATCCCTGTATTACACTCAGTATCTATATATTACACACATCATCCCTGTATTACACTCAGTATCTCTGTATTACACACAGTATCTCTATATTACACTCAGTATCTCTGTATTACACTCTGTATCCATGTATTGCACTCAGTATCTCTATATTACACTCAGTATCTCTGTATTACACACTTTATCCCTGTATTACACACTGTATCCCTGTATTACACTCAGTATCTATATATTACACTCAGTATCTCTGTATTACACACTGTATCCCTGTATTACACTCAGTATCTATATATTACACACAGCATCCCTTTATTACACTCAGTATCTCTGTATTACACACAGTATCTCTATATTACACTCAGTATCTCTGTATTACACTCTGTATCCATGTATTGCCCTCAGTATCTCTATATTACACTCAGTATCTCTGTATTACACACTTTATCCCTGTATTACACACTGTATCCCTGTATTACACTCAGTATCTCTAAATTACACTCAGTATATCTGTATTACACACTGTATCCCTGTATTACACTCTGTATCCATGTATTGCACTCAGTATCTCTATATTACACACAGTATCCCTGTATTACAATCAGTATCTCTGTATTACACACAGTATCTCTATATTACACACAGTATCCCTGTATTACAATCAGTATCTCTGTATCACACACTGTATCCCTGTATTACACTCAGTATCTCTATATTACACACAGTATCCCTGTATAACACTCAGTATCTCTGTATTACACACTGTATCCCTGTATTACACACTGTATCCCTGTATTACACTCAGTATCTCTATATTACACACAATATCCCAGTATTACACTCAGTATCTCTGTATTACACACAGTATCCCTGTATTACACTCAGTATCTCTGTATTACACACTGTATCCCTGTATTACACTCAGTATAAATACTAATAAGGGGGGACCTAATGTCCTCCCCCCTGGCCCCCACCCCTGAACGGTGGGTGGGGGCCCTAAATACTAATAAGGGGGGGGGACCTAATGTCCTCCCCCCTGGCCCCCACCCCTGAGAGGCGGGTGGGGGCCCTAAATACTAAAAAGGGGGGGACCTATTGTCCTCCCCTCGGCCCCCACCCCTGAGCGGCGGGTGGGAGCCCTAAAAAAATGTCCCCTTCCAGGTGACTAGGGGTCCCCAAACCCCTAGTCACCCCCCAAAAAAAAAAAAAAAGTATCCCCCTACCTACCCCCCTCACCCTAAAAATAATGATGGGGGGACTGTGGCGAAACCAACTTCGCCACTGTGGGCTGGAGAAGCCTGGCTGCTAGCCTCCTGCCCTGCGACTATGGCCCCTGGACATATTGCACTTTAAAGACTATATTTGATCATGTATAATTTATATTGCTGCTACTGGCCCTTTAAAATCAGCGGTGGACATTTTGGGACTACTGTCCCTTTAAGACTGTGAAGCATATCCTATTGTACTGCCTGTATATTGTATATGTATTTATGTATGCAGTTAACCTGGGTTATATATATATATGCAGCCTTCATCTGATTGTTCGGTAGAATCACTCCATTCATTGTATTGAGGAAACTACCGAACAACCAGACCACCCAGGATTGAGTGTGCCTCCAATTACCGTTTGCAACAATGTTGCAAACGGGTAATTGGCAATCATGTAATGTGTTCTGTGTCCTCTGGGTGGCCGCCATTCAGGAAACAACCACGTGGCGGCGGCCATCTTTAACTGCCGAACAGCGGTGTTTTGCCGTCGAGTGTCTGGAACTGAAATCGGACACTCGACTAGGCAAACACCGCTGAGACCTCCAGACTTCCAGGATTTCGTGGGGAAACTACCGAACGGCCCGCCGTTCGGTAGAAAGGAACATACGAACTAGGGGATTCATACGAACTCCCCTTAGTCTCTATAACACCAGGAATTCGTATGTTTCATTCACCTGTTTGTGACCGACCGCAGGGCCAAAATGCATGGAACTGTTTTCGGATACTTTACCCATGCGGTCGGTCAATACTTTAAAGTCCCATAACTCCTGAACCATTTATCCGAATGGGCTGATTCTTGCATATGTTGTCCCCCTGAATAAGGGCTATCAGGGGATACCTGTTTTGGAGGGGTAGCATATGGATTTGGGGTACATCCAGGAATTGGGGAAAAAGGTGTACAGTATAATTGTGTTAAGTGTTAATCTAAGGGGAGGAAATGTGTGGGAGGTACATCCATGTGATTGGTTAATGTCATCCTCCCCCTGGGAGTGTCCTGTATGTACTTGTTGGTAATAAAAGCCAGACTGGGTGTCCCAGTCTTGAGTTCCTGCTTAACCCTCAAAATGAAGTGTCGTCTCGTTCTTGGGGGGGATTGGATTGTAAGCTGACTGCCAAGAGTGTAAGCCGATTGTATGCTTTTCTTGTTCAGCTGTTCCAGTTCGGAGTGTTATTTCGTATCCAGCTTGTGAGTTCTGATGTTCTGCAGTAGCTGTGCCTGTCTATGGAAAAGGGGATTATCGCCTAAACGCATTTTTCCCCTTTTATGCTGAAACGGTCCGTTACAGGGACCTTTAACTAAGAACCTGTAAAGAAAAAGAAAAAAAACTTACCATTGGATGTTTTCTTTCTTCTAAAATCTTATTTTTTCAGCCCTAAAAAAGGACAAATAAAAAACCATAATAACCGACGCAATAAAAAAAAAAAAAAAAAACGAGCACAAAAAATAATAATCCATCTTCACGCATGGAGGGCACCGCGCAGACTGAGCTCTGCAGGGTGGGGGACGGCTTATAAAGCCTTACCCCGCCCTACAATTAGGCTCAGAGCACTCTGATTGGTGGGTTTAAGCCATCCAATCAGAGTGCTCTGACAGGTAAATGAGACTGACAGGCAAGTCTCTACATTTACCTGTCACAGCACTCTGATTGGTTGGTTTGAAATCCACCAATCAGAGTGCTCTGTGTCATTTTACACAGCGTGGGAAAGTTCTTTGGAATTTTCCCACGCTGTGTAATTTGACTCATAATTTGTAATTTGTGTAATTTGACTCTTAACACTCTGATTGGTTACTTAATCCACCGCAGGGGTGGGGTCCAGGGGGAGGACATTAGGTCCTCCCCCCCTTACTTTTGTTTAGGGCCCCCACCCACCGCTCAGGGGTGGGGGCCAGGGGGGAGGACATTAGGTCCCCCCCCCAATTTGTGTTTAGGGCCCCCACCCACCGCTTAGGGGTGGGGGCCAGGGGGGAGGACATTAGGTCCTCCCCCTTACTTTTGTTTAGGGCCCCCACCCACCACTCGGGGGTGGAGGCCAGTGGGGAGGACATTAGTGCCCCCCCCCAAACACAGGTTACTGGCTATGGGGGGATAATGTATAATAAACACAGGTTACTGGCTATGGGGGGATAATGTATAATAAACACAGGTTACTGCCTATGGGAGGGATAATGTATAATAAACACAGGTTACTGGCTATGGAGTATAATGTATAATAAACACAAACACACAAAAAAAAAGAATACAAAAAAAAGAATGCAGCTTCAGAATTAATCTAAATTGTATGCTGTCTAGGAGGTGGGAGGGTCTGGGAGGGAGGGTCTGCTGCTGATTGGCTGGAATGTGTCTGCTGACTGTGAGGTACAGGGTCAAAGTTTACTCAATGATAAGGAATAGGGGGCGGACCGAACATCGCATATGTTCGCCGTCCGTGGCGAACGCGAACACGCTATGTTTGCCAGGAACTATTCGCCAGCGAATCGTTCGGGACATCACTACCCCTGGACAAATAGAAGAGTTAGATAATCTACCAGTTGAGGGAAATTACATTAAAGGTGTCACTGCCTCCAGCTTACGGCTGCACGTGGTCGCACCTGATCTGTGCGACCACGCTGACAGGTTAGAGGAATTACAAAATCCAAAATGACGTAGACCACGAGGTCACGGCCATTTGTAGCTCCACCTCCAAAGTTCACGCGAACGTGCGTGTGACATCACAACATCGACGCACATGCACGTTCTGGGGTCAGAGGCCAAGCCCTGACCAATCACAGCCCAAGGAGGCATATTTAAACCCCTGAACTTTCCAATTTAATTGCCCTGTCGTGGTTTCTGTTCCTGGTTCCCGAGAGTGAGTTTTCTTGTCCTTGTTATTGATATTCCCGGTATTCTGACCTTGGCTATTCCTGACTATTCTGATAACCGGTTTCCCTGACTCGGCGTTCTTATCGATCTTGTGTATTTCTGGCTTCCTTGACCTCTGCTTTCCCTTGACCATTCTCTGTCTTACAACTTCTTAATCAGGCCATTCTAAGGACCGGTTTACATTCCGTCTATTTTTCTAGTCTATGTAGATGTTACATCGTTTTGCGTGTTGGGTCACATTAGTAGTCGTGACAAAAGGGGGAAGTTATCATCATTGGTGACTTTTATCTTCCTGATGTGAACTAGAAAACCAAAATAGGTGCTTGTGCCAGGAGCACACATATTCTAAACTCCCTATGGGAATTCCATAAAAAAGTAATTAAGGAGCTAACTCATAAGGAGGCAATACTAGATTTAGTGTTAACAAATGGAGTTTTAGTATCAGATATTAGTGTAGGTGAAAGTTTAGACTCTAGTGATCACCAGTCAGTGTGGTTTAAGTTAAGAAAAGTGACCGAGTCACACCACACAAAAGCAAACGTTTTAGACACTTTTGTAAAATAACCTTGTTACACCTACTTGGCTTTCAAGCAGACAATAGGTTCTGTTACTTGCTCTTTTCATTAGCTCAATGGAGCTAAATTCATGAGGCAACAATAGCTCAGAGAACCTGCCTTGCAAAGACTTCTCACTGAGCTGTTTTAGGAAGTCTGTGATTGGACAGTCACAGAAAGTCTGTGTTACAAGGGAAGGGATTGCAAAGGCTGAACTGCTTGCAATCTGTTTTTAGATATTTAGAGATTTAAAGTCTTATCTAAAAGACACCAAGGATATACTGAGATTTCTGAGAGGTATAAAAGTACCACAAGGAGCGACCTTATGTAGTTTAGATGTTCCTCGATACCCCATACTACCGGTATTAACAATGTAAGGTCATTTTTGGCATCTAGAGGAATGGAACATTTGCCACATACTACCTTTGTCATAGACCTATTAAGGTTTTATACTTACACATAATTTCTTCCACTTTCAGAACACATTCTACCACCAGGTGCAGGGTACAGCGATGGGGACGTCTTGTGCCCCGTCATATGCTAACCTGCACCTGGGGTGGTGGGAAAATGAAGTTGTAAGTTCTGAAGCGTTTTCACAATACAGGGATAATGTTTTCCTGTGGAAACGCTTTATAGACGACATACTAATAATATGGACTGGAACAGGGGAACTATTCCTAGAATTTGTGAGAAATCTTAACATTAATACTCTCAACCTCAAACTCACCTCAGAGATAGGAAATCCCTCTTTGAATTTCTTGGATTGTACACTCACCATATCAGATAATGGGGAAATTGTTACCACTCTTTATCGGAAACCCACATCTACCAACAGTATGTTGAAGTGGGAAAGCTTTCATCCTAATGCACTCAAACGTGGCATTCCAGTAGGTCAATACTTAAGACTTAGGCGGAATTGTTCCTCTTTGGAGGACTTCAAAGTGAAGGCAAAAGATCTTAGAGAAAGATTCAAGGAAAGGGGCTACCCAGGTAGATGTTTGAAACAAGCCTACCAACGGGCACTGCAAAATGATAGGGAAAAACTTCTTGACGATACCCCTAAACCAAACACTACAAAAATGACACGCTGCATAGCCAAATATGATGCGGGTTGGGATGTGGCAAAGAAAATCATTGGTAGTTTTTGGACCCTTCTTACTCAAGATCTCCATCTTAAAAATGTGGTATGTCCTACAGTATCAATTACGGCTAGGAGAGGTAAGAATCTGAAAGAGATGCTTGTCCCGAGTCATTTACAGCTCCAAAATAAAAACAAGGGAATTTGGCTTACGGTACACGGCACATACAAATGCGGCAGGTGTGTTGCATGTTGTTTCATGGCCAAGGACTCTAAAATCTTATCCGACTCCACAGGCACAATTCATATCCCCATAAAACATTTCTTTAACTGCAATACTGCAGGTGTGATTTATCTCCTAACCTGCAGCTGCAGCATGAAATATGTGGGGAAGACCATACGTCCCTTCAAGAGAATGGTAATGGAGCATGTCCACTCTGTAACATCAATTAGAGATACCCCAGTAGCCAGACACATGAGACAATACCATAATGACTCACCGAGAGCCATGAAATTTGCAGGTATTGAACGTGTCTATAAGGGCAAAAAAAGGTGGAAATTTTGACCTGACATTAAGAAGAAGGGAATGTTTCTGGATAAGCAAATTGGACACAATGTCACCAAAGGGACTTAATGAAGGGTTTTCTTTTACCCCATTCATTAATGTCTGTACCAGTAATAATCTTTTGGCTTTATTATTTATAATAAATAAACCTAAGTAACTGCTTTTTTTTTTTTTTAATTGCAAACACACTATAATATAATGAACCTGAATAGACTCCTGTTAAGTGTTACATTTATTAGCCCAGTCATCTGTATGACAATATCTTAAATTAGCCAATCCTACCATTTGTGTATGTTTATATATCTCTTGATCACTTAATGGTCTTAATCCTTAGGATCTTAAGTGGAGTATGGGGTAGTATTTCAATACTACCCTATAGTTACTAAAGAGTTAATATGTAGGATCGGCAATTACTCCAAATACATACCCTAATAGGCGGAGTTTCGCCGAAGGTGGAATTGAAGGGGCGTCAGAGCTGGAGGGGAAGTGCCTCAATTAGCACGTTGCGTTCCAAGCCTAGTCTTGGTATGAACGCATACCCGCCCACCATCAGCGATTGGAGAGCTGAGCTCTCCCTGTACATATAAAAGAACACGGAGGAGTCAGCACAGTTCATTCTGCCTTTGACAAAGGCCCTTTAGCAGTGCCGAAACGCGTTAGGCATCATGTCTATTTTTTTCACTTAGCACGATTTATTTAAGCACTTTTTTCTTTGTTTATGGGGGTTATGCTAACCGGAATTAAGAGCCTTTAGGTTGCAGTTCTCTACTGATTAGGGGGCACCTCTACTTAGTGTTTACCATCTCCTTAGTTACAGGGTCGGTCTTTATGATCCATAGCACCTGTAGGATCGAGATTTCAGCAGTCCTAGAAATAAGGAAGTAGTTTTCTACCGTAGGATTCTGCAGTTGTGGTTATCTAGTCGGATTCCACCAGGTACACTCTGAGTCCCCCTTGTGATCAGGGCATACAGTTTATAGTCCAGTTCTCTATTCATTTTAGCGTTTTTTCTTTTTTGCAATTGTTGCAATTTCTATACAAGCGCTTTAGTTGTTATACTGGCTATACCTTGTTACTTTTTAGTAGTTATTCTGCAACTATACTTTGTGTCTACATGCTCTAGGGGTTTAGTAGGATTTACCTCATTAGGAGGGTTTTGTATTTACCCTCTAGATAGGATCAGCCACAGGCTATATAACTTTCAGGCATTTTTCACATTAGATGGCTTAGTATGGTTATTTGGCATTTTGAGCTTTTCTATAGCTCCCCTCTGGGATTCACCCATTCGTGTTTGTATTGAATAGTAGTTTGGATTCTACATATGTTTATTTAATAAAGCAATTATTTATTTTCGTTTTATTTTATTTAGACCATTCTTTACAGATATCCGAGTTATGTTCTAGGGTCTACTTGTTAGAACCCTTGTACATTTTTTCTTTTTTTCTGTTTTTAGATAAACCTCAATGAAAAAATGTATAATTAAATGCATGCAAGTTTTCATGTGGGTTTTATCCAACAAACAGTGATTTTTTAATTGATTTTGTATTAGGGCAGTGGAGTGTCCTTTTAAGATTAGATTGATAGATAAATAGACAGACAATTTAATTGGAGGGACATTGATTTCTAAGAACAAACAATCTTTTTTAATTAAAAAAACAAAGTTTTCTTATAAAGTGCAAGTAATAATGTTTAACTTGTTCAGTTTCCATAATAATCACACTGTAACTATATATAGCACAGCAAGTTGTTAATTATTATATGAGAAATGAAGTAGCACCAAATTTATGAATAAGAAAAAAAAAACATTAAAAAAAAAGATGTTTAACTATGTACAAAATTAATATAAAAAACTAATGGCATGATGAAAAAAAAAACAATTTTTGTAATAATCCTTCAAAAATACATATATGCATAAAAATGACACAAAACTGCTTATATAAAAAGAAGACACCATGCATATCAGAGTTTGCAGGAATCTATGATC
Source organism: Pelobates fuscus (assembly GCF_036172605.1). Taxonomy (NCBI): domain Eukaryota; kingdom Metazoa; phylum Chordata; class Amphibia; order Anura; family Pelobatidae; genus Pelobates; species Pelobates fuscus. The sequence goes on from NC_086322.1 coordinate 85,173,083, forward strand.
TGCAAACTTTCTTTGTCTTAGGGATGAGCATAACCACCTAGCAAAGCTAGTGGGTATGCGGCAGTCTCCCGGAGTCAAATGCCAGAGCTGCACAGCAACAGCCTTTCAGCCAATCAGGTAATCAGGAGAGCCGTGCTGAGCGCGGGATTCCTGATTACCTCAGATTTTTAAAATTGGGAAACTGCGGATGGTTAGCACATCCCACGAAGTACTAAGGATAAATATTTCCGACAGTGTACGGGAATATATTTAAACGTCTAAACGCAAATAAAACAGTTCAAGATGCCAATAGTACAGGGGAACAAGAAAATATTTAATAAATCATGAAGACATACAAGATAGACTTGAAACTTTGTAGAAAACAGCTGAACTGAAAAACAAGGCAACAATGTATGCCAAAGGAGAGTAACAAATGAATAGTGGAAACTGTAACGGATCACCTGGCACCCCGACTTGGTACCTCCGTTAATGGATGCTCCTAGCGCTTCCTGAGGACTCCAAGCACTCTGGCAGACACCACAATCACCGAATCCGAGAAACCTTTTAAATTCTCCCAAGCGTATGAATGCTGTAGACCATTGAATAGGAACCATACGAATAGGCTTGTACCCCTAGCAGTCAACTGGAACAGCATACAATAAATCCTTCCCCCAATAATGAGACGACACATCACTTTGAGGTTAAAACAGGAACTCTGGACTGGCTCATCCAGCCTGGCTTTTATTACACTAATCCACATACAGGCCACACCCAGGGGGAGGCATAAAATAACCAATCACATACATGGTTCAGCCCACACATCCCCTCCCCTCAGATAACATTAAACTCAATTATCCGGTACACTTTTTCAGCCAAGTTCTGGATGTACCCCAAAACCCGGGGGTACACCTTTAAATCCAGCATCGCTGGATAGCCCTTATTCAGGGGGACAACATATCCAAACTTCAAGTAATTCGGATGAATGGTTCGTGAGATATGGGGTTCCAAAGATTTGACCGACCGCATGGGTAAAGTATCCGAAAACAGTTCCATGCATTTTGGCCCTGCGGTCGGTCACAAACAAGGGAATGAAAACAGGCGAATTGCCTGTGTTATAGAGCCTGGAGAGGGTTTGAATGAATTCCCTTGTTTATGGGGCTCTTTCTACCGAACGGCGGGTCATTCGGTAGTTTCCATACGAATTTCTGGAAGTATGGAGGTCTCAGCGGTGTTTGCCTAGTCAAGTGTCCGATTTTAGTTCCAGACACTCGACGGCAAAACACCGCTGTTCGGTAGTTTAAGATGGCCGCCGCCACGTGTTTGTTTCCCGAATGGCGGCCACCCAGAGGACAAAGACCACACTGCACTGATTGCCAATTACCTGTTTGCAACATTGTTGCAAACGGTAATTGGAGGCACACTCATTCCTGGGTGGTCTGGTTGTTCGGTAGTTTCACTCAATATACTGAATGGAGTGATTCTACCGAACAATCAGATGAATGTTGCATACAAATCACCCAGGATACACTTAACACATCTATAAATACATATATAATATTACAGGCAGTACACTCGAATATGCTTCACAGTCTTAAAGGGACAGTAGTCCCAAAAGTCCCAATATGTCCATAGATGCTGTTAAAAGGGCCAGTAGCAGCAATATACAGTACAATATGCCCCAAATAACCCAGGGGCCATAGTCAGTAGGTAGGAGGCTAGCAAACAGGCTTCTCCAGGGCCCAGTGGCGAGGTTGGTTTCGCCACATTTCTCCCCTTTTCCAAACAGACTAACAGGGTACCTGACCTCTTGCCGGTCAGTGCCCTTGTTAGTCCAGCAGCCCACCCACAAAACAGAAACAGCAGTACAGCCCACCCACAATAAATGGTTACTACACCTGAGTAATGGAAAAACTTGTCCAGGTCCAGGTGCCTCACCCCGGCTGTGTGGGGGACTGGTAGGCTGTTTTGGTGGGTTGCTGAGTGGGCAGAGACCAGCGGTACTCTGCCCTGGTGCCAGCACTACTACAGGAGTAGTCTGGATGGAGCCTGGTTGCTGCAGACCGACTGTCTCCCCTTTAGCTGCGCAGCTCTGCTGCTGGAGACCGACTGTCTCCCCTTTAGTTACACAGCTCTGCTGCTGGAGACAGACTGTCTCCCCTTTGGCTAAACAGCCCTGTTGTGGGGGGGCAGGACCGACCGTCCCTACCCCCTGTGCTGGAAGTGCAGAGACCACGGTCCCATCTGCACAGGTGTGGGGCTTACAGTCTCCCCCTGGTACATTAAGCTGCCGCTGGGGAGAGGTGGTAACCAGCTCCTCTCCCATTAGAACACTCTGCCCATTGATGATCCGCCGCTGGGGAGAGGTGGTAACAATCTCCTCTCCCATGCCTACTTTCAGTCTTTGTGGAGGGAGACCGACTGTCTCTCCTCCCAATTCAGTGTCCTGCTGCTGGGGAATAGAGACTGGGCTCTCTATTCCCAAAAAATCACGCTGCTGCTGGGGGGTAGGACCAACTACCTCTGCCCCCTGTAACTCAGCCTTCCGCTGGGGAGGGAGGACGCTGCTCTCCTCTCCCTGCACTTCACACTGCATTCCCGGCATATCACTCTGCTGCTGGGGGATAGGACCCACTACCTCTGCCCCCTGTAACTCAGCCTGCCGCTGGGAAATGGAGACTGGGCTCCCAATTCCCTGCAATTCACACTGCCGCTGGGGAATGGAGACTGGGCTCCCAATTCCCAACAAATCACACTGCCGCTGGGGAGGGAGGACGGCCCCTTCAGCTCCCTGTAACTTGGGCGCAGAGACCACGGTCCCATCGGCGCTGGTGTGGGGCTTACGGTCTCCCCTTGGTGGGTTAGGCTGCCGCTGGAGAGAGGGTGTAACAAGCTCCTCTCTCTGAACTGTAACCTGCAGCTGGGGAGCAAGGATGGCCCCTTCAGCTCCCTGTAACTTGGGCACAGAGACCACGGTCCCATCTGCGCTGGTGAGGGGTTTACTGTCTCCCCTTGGTGGGTTAGGTTGTCGGTGGGGAGAGGGGGTAACAAACTCCTCTCCCTTACACACCTTCAACCGCTGGGGAGAGGGGATAACAGGCTCCACTCCCTGCACCGTAGACTGCCGCTGGGGAGCAAGAACGGCACTTTCAGCTCCCTGTAACGCACACTGCCGCTGGGGATCTGGGCCGACTGCCCAGCATCCCTGTAGGGCCGGTAGAGAGACCGCAGTCCCATCTCCACCTGCCATCTGTGGGTCTTCCCAGGACCAATCCGTGAGGCCCCTCAACATTTGTGAGTAAGGGCCACCTGCTTCCCCACCTGGCAACTCTGGCTGCTGCTGGGGATCTGGGCCGGCTGCCCAGCATCCCGGTGGGCCCGGTGGAGAGACCTTGGTCCCATCTCTACCTGCCTGTTGTGGTTCCTCACAGGACCAGTCTATGAGGACCCCCACTTCGGGTTCCTCCCGCCGCCTCAGGGAAAGACGGCTAACCTCCTCGGATGCAGCCTCTACTCGGCTGCTGTAACGCTCCTGCTGCTGAGCATACTTCCTCTCTTTCGCCAACCGGAATTCTCGGTCCAGCCTTGTGTTTCGCTCAGCCATGACCTGGTTCCAGATCACCCGGCGTGTCTCCATGGGTATATCATCCCCATACTCGGCCACTCGCTGCCTCACCTCGGCCAGCCAATCATCTCCAGAGCCAGAACCTTCCATACTAGTCTGCTCCCAGGGGCGCTGCACGACTGCTAGCGTTGCCCTCAATTTGTAAATCCAAACGTACTGTGTCTCCGAGCTGCTTTACCTCGCACTAGGACGCCATCCCACCGCTTGCCACCAATGTAACGGATCACCTGGCACCCCGACTTGGTACCTCCGTTAATGGATGCTCCTAGCGCTTCCTGAGGACTCCAAGCACTCTGGCAGACACCACAATCACCGAATCCGAGAAACCTTTTAAATTCTCCCAAGCGTATGAATGCTGTAGACCATTGAATAGGAACCATACGAATAGGCTTGTACCCCTAGCAGTCAACTGGAACAGCATACAATAAATCCTTCCCCCAATAATGAGACGACACATCACTTTGAGGTTAAAACAGGAACTCTGGACTGGCTCATCCAGCCTGGCTTTTATTACACTAATCCACATACAGGCCACACCCAGGGGGAGGCATAAAATAACCAATCACATACATGGTTCAGCCCACACATCCCCTCCCCTCAGATAACATTAAACTCAATTATCAGCTTTTTCAGCCAAGTTCTGGATGTACCCCAAAACCCGGGGGTACACCTTTAAATCCAGCATCGCTGGATAGCCCTTATTCAGGGGGACAACATATCCAAACTTCAAGTAATTCGGATGAATGGTTCGTGAGATATGGGGTTCCAAAGATTTGACCGACCGCATGGGTAAAGTATCCGAAAACAGTTCCATGCATTTTGGCCCTGCGGTCGGTCACAAACAAGGGAATGAAAACAGGCGAATTGCCTGTGTTATAGAGCCTGGAGAGGGTTTGAATGAATTCCCTTGTTTATGGGGCTCTTTCTACCGAACGGCGGGTCATTCGGTAGTTTCCATACGAATTTCTGGAAGTATGGAGGTCTCAGCGGTGTTTGCCTAGTCAAGTGTCCGATTTTAGTTCCAGACACTCGACGGCAAAACACCGCTGTTCGGTAGTTTAAGATGGCCGCCGCCACGTGTTTGTTTCCCGAATGGCGGCCACCCAGAGGACAAAGACCACACTGCACTGATTGCCAATTACCTGTTTGCAACATTGTTGCAAACGGTAATTGGAGGCACACTCATTCCTGGGTGGTCTGGTTGTTCGGTAGTTTCACTCAATATACTGAATGGAGTGATTCTACCGAACAATCAGATGAATGTTGCATACAAATCACCCAGGATACACTTAACACATCTATAAATACATATATAATATTACAGGCAGTACACTCGAATATGCTTCACAGTCTTAAAGGGACAGTAGTCCCAAAAGTCCCAATATGTCCATAGATGCTGTTAAAAGGGCCAGTAGCAGCAATATACAGTACAATATGCCCCAAATAACCCAGGGGCCATAGTCAGTAGGTAGGAGGCTAGCAAACAGGCTTCTCCAGGGCCCAGTGGCGAGGTTGGTTTCGCCACAGAAACATTCAACAAATTGCAACGAAATAAGTTCAATAAAAGAGAAGAGAAATGTTGAAACAAGTCTCAGCAAACATATTCTTTATGCAGGGAGTCCATGCGAATATTGAACCGACGAGACTACTTGCATCCACTTCTCCTATTTAGGTGGATCTTTGGTTTGTTGGTCCGGTCTTGGAGTACGGCTATAGTCTGTAAAAAACAAAACAGAGAACGGTTATCAAATGTTGAATAAGCACCAGATAACCTTATGTTTTAGAAAGCAAACTACCACCAGCAGGCAAAACTCTTAACTTGGAGGAGGGTGGGACGGGCGCTATTGCTAGGTGGTTATGCTCATCCCTAAGTCAAAGAAAGTTTGCAGATCATAGATTCCTGCAAACTCTGATTTGTCCTCCGGGAGGCATAACCACCTAGCAAAGCTAGTGGGTAGAATAGCACACACCTGGTGGTGGTCCTAAGAAACTGAAGGCGTTCAACTTCTGATGGCCTCCAGTAAAATCTAACAAAGGTTTTACTGGACAACCATCTTGCAGCTTTTAAGATAGTAGGGAGAGGAAGGCCCTTTCCTGCTGCTTTAGTAGCCGAGGCTCCCCTAATTGAATGGCTTTTGAACACTGAAACATCAATTCCAGCCGTAGACATGGCAGAAAGTATCCAGCCTCTAATTGTATTAACCTTGGCTGGACGAAAGGGATTCCTTGATGTAATGAATAATTGACTGATATCATTTCTAAATCCAGCAGAAAGTTGAAGGTACGATTGTAACAAACTGACTAAACATAAGCCTGGATCGGAAGAATCTTGGACCAAGTCCAGTTCTACCGGACCAGGAGAAAAATGGGATGTTTTTTGTCTGCCTTTTAGTATAATATGGAAACCTCCCGGGGTCCTGGACAACCAAGGTTCTGAAATATGGATTTGAGTTAACTCTGCTCCTCTAGCTGCCAGGGCCAAGGACAGCAGAGAAGCCAACTTAATAGCAGTCCATCTTAAATCAATTTTAGCATTATCCAAAGACTTAAGGAAATTTAATAAGACATCTACATCCCAAGTAGATGTGTAGCGTGGGGTATATGGGCGGCAGACGGCTAACCCTTTTAGTAATCTCAAATACAGGGCATCCTGAGTAAGGTTAGGGATCAGGAAGTTTAAGGCAGATCCGTAGGTCTTGATTGAACTGACAGATAAACCAGAATGGAACTTAAGGGTAAGAAATTCTAACGCCAAAGGAATGGTATCAGATCCTTGTGTGTTAGACAGAAAAGAAACCTCCCATTCTTTGAATTCCTCGATCATCTTTCTATATCTTACCCTAGTTCTACGTCTTAAAGATGAGTTAATAATATCCAAGACCTGATCCGATAAAAGGGGATGTGTTAACAGCCTACCAGGGCTGCGATCCACATTAGCTGCGGGAGCTTGAGCAGAAGATCGCTGGTTCCCTGAAAGCAGTCCACTGTCATGCCTAATGGGATCTTGATTCCCTTGACTAACTGGTGGATCAAGGGATACCAGGGTCTGGAGGTCCATACTGGATAAACGAGAACTAAGCTCTGCACCCTGTCCCTGCGGATCTTCTCCAGCACTTTCAGCAGTAAAGATGGAGGGGGGAAAGCATAAGGGGCTGGAACATCCGTCCATTGGAAAGACATTGCGTCCATTTTCCAAGCTCCCTTTGTCCAGGTTCGGGAGACGAACCTGGGGGTTTGAGCAGATGTTTGGGATGCAAACAGATCTACCTGTCTCTGGCCAAAATTGCTTTCTATCCGTTGGAAAAGAGCAATCTTTAATTGAATCGTTGCCAGGGACAGACTTTGGCGAGAGAGAGAGTCTGCAAGCTTGTTCGCCTCTCCCGGAACATATTCTGCGAAAACCTGAACGTTGTTTGCTAAGGCCCAGGACCAAAGATCTAGAGCCTCTAAGCAAAGACCCCTTGATCTTGTACCCCCTCTGTGGTTTATATAAGCCACCGCTGTCCTGTTGTCCGAATGGACTTTTACCAACATCGGTGACTGGTTTAGAGGAACTAGGCCCTTGAGAGCTAATTTTATAGCTCGTAACTCCAAAATGTTTATATGGAGGTGACTCTCTTGGTCTGACCAGATTCCCCTTATGGCGTTCTGGGATGTAAACGCACCCCAACCGTGACTTGAGGCGTCTGACGTCAGAGTGACTGTCGCAGGCTGCTCTAACAGTGGACGAGGAAGTGGAATTTCTAACTCCAAAATGGACTTCAGTTCTTCTCTGACCTTCTTGGGGAGAACAAATTTTGATTCCCAATGGCCACCCTGTCTTAGTCGGTTCCCTAAAAACAGCTGACTTCTTCTGCAAAGTAAGGGGGAATTGTTGTATGCTGGTGTTAAAGCTATTAATTTCCCGATAATCTTTGCTAGGTCTCTCAAGGACCAACTCTGGTGCCTGAGAGATGAGTTGAGATGTACCAGTAGTTTGTCCCATTTGTCTCGAGGGATTCCAAGAGACATAGTCCTGGTGTTCAGTATGAAACCCAGAAAGAGGATGCTTTGAGTGGGAATTAGGACTGATTTCTGTAGGTTTACTACAAATCCTAGGTCTTGTAAAAGGGAAGCAAGGTAATCCCTTTGAGAAGCAAGGGCTTCCCCATCTGGATGCATGAGCAGGATGTCGTCTAGATAGTATAGACACATGAAACCTTTTAGTCTGACATGAGCTATCACTGATTTCATAATTCTGGAGAATGTGTATGGTGCGTTGGATAGGCCAAACACCAAAACGGTCCACTGCCACACTTTCCCTTTCCACTGAAACCTGAGAAAACGCCTGTGTTTCTTGGCTATGGGGACTGAATGGAAGGCATCTTTTAGGTCTAACTTTATGCAGAAAAAGGCTTTCTGTACTAAGCCTGGAAGATCTGATAAACCCTCCATCCTGAACCTTTTCCTTTTGATGAAAGCGTTCAGAGGCCTCACGTTTAGGACCGGTCTCCAGGAACCGTCTGACTTTGGTATTGGGAACAATGGGCTGACCCATCCTGTAATAGACGTGTCTGCCAACTCTATTTTCCCTTGACTTAAAGCTAAGGAAAGGGAGGCATCTAGCACTGGGTTCACCTCTCTGAGGGGTGCAAACTTCTGGACTGGGAACCTTAAAAGGGGGAGTTGTAAACCCCTTTGAAAAATCTTTAGGACCCATTTGTCTGAGGAAATATCCTTCCAATTTAGTGGCATATGAGGAGGCACACTTACTTGAATGCATGGGTTTTCTTTTGGAGGCTGAACCGCCTCTGGAATGCGCTCCTCTGCCACCGCCTGGGAGCTTATGTCTTCCACTGTAGTGGCGGTACTGGGCCTGGTGAGAGGCTTCTCGGGACGCTCCTGCAGCCCTATAGGGGCGACCCTCTGTCCGAAAGGGCTTTTTGTAGCCAGGGACAGTCTTCTTGAGCTCTGAAAAGGATCTCCTTGCCTTGTAACAGCCTTTAACCTCCTGAATGAACGAGGGACCGAATAGGTGAGAATCCTCCAAATTTGGGAACTCATGCGATTTGGGGGCTAGGTCGGACAGACCAGCTGCATGGAGCCAGCGTGATCTGCGGATGTTCGATATATAATTAAAGGCTTGGCCGATAATTAGCACTGCCCTGCCAGACGCTTTTAAAAGGGCCATCTTAGATGCTAACAGAGATGAAGTGGAAGGTTTCTGGACATTGCCTTCCTTTTCTGCCTTATCCAGCATCAGTAATAGCGGGCCCACAGCATCAGCAATTTTAAACTGTATATTGCGAAAAGTCTGGTCTGTGGGATCAGAGGATACGCTGCTCCCTGTGATGGATAACAGCGCAGGGTCTACCTCTGGGGCCATTAAAGCCTGAATGTCCGGGATACCGATGTGGTTCCTGAGGAGAAGATCATCTTCCTTAACCAAGGGAGATCTGAAGGCTAGTTTAGCAAAATCTCTAACCTCAGAGTCGTGCTCCATAGCCCATCTGGAGTGAAATAATTTTGATGGGAGAGTCTTTCCTAGGAGACTTACTCTGGCCATCTGAACGTTGCTTAGCTTCCCTCTCTCAGTGGAAGCCGCTGAACGAACCACTTCCTCGGATTCCCAGTCTATTTCTGGAGAGCCGTATCTGGAACTGGGACGGCTTTGGGAGGAAGAGTGAGCGAACGCTCTAGAAGAGGAAGGAGAGGGACTATCTAACCTCCAACGAGATTTGCCCTTTTCCTCTGGAAGGTGTTTCTGGTGCTCAAACGAGGGAAACACACTATTCCTTTTTTGGGGTCCTGTCCCTTTAAATTTTCTTTTACTCAAACGAGTATGAGGGGAAGGAGAAGCGGAGAAGTTTTCCTCAGAGGAGGAACTGTCGGAAGAGACCAGCTGTCTTCCTTTATGTTTTTTATTTAAAACTGGGACCAAATCCTCCTCAGATGATGAAGAGGAAAGTTCCCTGGCAAGGAAAGCTCTTTTATGGAGCTTTCTAACATTGATGGGGCTGCCTTTAAGAGAGGCATCCACTAAATCTGTGGCAGACACAGAAATAGAGTCCTCCATCAATGATGCCATTTTAAAAATCTGAGGTAATCAGGAATCCCGCGCTCAGCACGGCTCTCCTGATTACCTGATTGGCTGAAAGGCTGTTGCTGTGCAGATGCACAGCGCGAGCCTTTTCAGCTCTGGCATTTGACTCCGGGAGACTGCCGCATACCCACTAGCTTTGCTAGGTGGTTATGCCTCCCGGAGGACAAATAAAGAGATATAGACTGAGAAATGTTGTGGGCTGCACAAGTGTCAAGATTGATTTTTCAGTTCATATTGAAAGTTCAAAATATGGGGAAAAAAAATTTACATTTTAAAAACCTTAATTATTTTCCTATTGTCACTGTTGAAATGCATATTAGAGGAAAATGATTTTCTATTTCAAAATGAAAGAGGGACTTTGATAGGCTCCAGAGTGGAATCCTCATATGCCAGCATGTCAAAGCTTAAAGAAAAATGTGGTACTGTAGTGGTGGGCTTAACACAACATGGCCATATCGTGTAACTAAATCCACATACTTGTTTGCTGATATAGGTGATTTTAAATAGTCTTGTAAGATTTAAAACTGTATTTGTCTGTGTGTGCTGTTCCTTAATCTGTATTTTGTATACATTTTGGACTTTAACCCCTTAAGGACACATGACGTGTGTGACATGTCATGATTCCCTTTTATTCCAGAAGTTTGGTCCTTAAGGGGTTAAAGGACCACTACAGGCACCCAGACCACTTCAGCTTAATGAAGTGGTCTGGGTGCCAGGTCCAGCTAGGATTAACCCTTTTTTATATAAACATAGCAGTTTCAGAGAAACTGCCGCGCATGCGCATTCAGCCGAGGACGAGGAGAGGAGAAAGAGAGTCCCCTGCCCGGCGCTGGAGAAAGGTAACCCCTTCCACCCCCTAGAGCCCGGCGGGAGTGGGACCCTGAGGGAGGGGGCACCCTCAGGGCACTATAGTGCCAGGAAAACAAGTGTTTTCCTGGCACTATAGTGGTCCTTTAAGGCAGTACTATTGTGAAATGCATGTTCTGGGTGTGCCCCATTTCTATTTTTTTTTTTTGTTTTCAGATGTATTGTAATTGGTAGAAAGACACTAATAATATTTCTTAAAGTTCTTAACTGTGCATCTGGTGTTCTGTACTGTGATTAGAGAGATTGTTTCTACAGATTCATTGGACACCTTTAGAAAAAGGCTGTATTCTTTGTTTGACAAAGCAGAAGATTCAGTGCTACAAAGCTAATATGCACTCACATATTCTTTATCCATTAAGAAAACTCCACTTAGCAGTCAATGACTGGTTTCTTTTTTTGTAACACATTTCCTTCAATTCTGTTTTTTTTTTTTTTTGTCTTACAATCTTTTGTTAGCGTAACAGAATATGTAGCATATACATTTACAATCACAGAACATATGTGTATTAGATCCCATGATACCCCTATGGAAGTGCACATTTATGTTTACATTTACCTTCTGCATTAAAAAAGACGAAGGAAGAAATAATTGCAAACAAAATGTATTCAGAGCCTGGTACAGAGTTTTGAAGAGTAAGTCACTTGTGTCATCGCTTGGACTCTTCAGAGTGTGAGTCACAGTGTATAAGCTACCGATGCCGAGTATACTCCAGTGCAAGGGTTTTGTTACTTCTCTAAATTTGCAAATAATATGTATCGATCGAAATGCTAGTAGGGTAGCTGATGCAATTCAGCCATTTATTGATGTGTTCAATTGAGTGCTTAGAGCTAGCACAACAGTTTGTGTAGCATATATAAGATATTCCCATTATCTTCTTATATAATATACTATATAATATAACAATATAATATAATATCACATAACCTAATCCTGTCTAGCTAACTCTTAACAAAACAAAGGATTTTGATGGTGTCTACAATATATGAGACTACACCTATATAAAAACATAGAAACATAGAATGTGACGGCAGATAAGAACCATTCGGCCCATCTAGTCTGCCCAATTTTTTTTTTATTTTTTTTTATATCCCATAAATCTTAAATGTTCTTTGGATAAAACTAATGTGTTTATTCTTAACAAACATTTTCTTACAGCATGTTTGAAAATATTCATATGAAACTAACATTCACAGGCTGAATCTGTACTCAATCCTTTGTGTGATACATGACATTATCTAAGCAAAGGAGGGTTACAGATAGTTAATGTATGTATCATATTAGCAAAGGTAGCTTACGGGCACTGGCATTTTCATGGAACAATGACTTAATCTAATTATTGTAGCTTAAATGTTATAGGGATGACATGTTTTTGGCCATAGTAATATATGTTGTCTTTTTTTACCTATGTTGCTGTAGGTTGCATTGAAAAGATATCCCAGTCTTTGCTTAGATCTATAAACAAGAATCATAACATAAAACTCTCTCTGAAAGTTTTATATACAGAACTATTCCAACAGACAAACTTCTTACAAAGCTCTGAGCTAATACAAAAAAAAAAGACAAGAATTACAACTGACAGAGATTTGTTAATTAAAGCTTCGAACACAAAGCATTATTCACACAACTGTGAAAGACATATGGAAAGAACCAATTTTCAACTCCAGGAGGTCAGAGATATGGGGGCAACCGAAATAACAAGAGTGAGCAAAATAAATTGTTTCTTAATCAAGCAGAACATAACCCTGTGTCCACATGAGATAGAGAGCACCTTGGGATAAAAGGAGAATAGAGTCGATGTCACTGGTAGTTATATTCAAAATGAAAAGAAATACTTCTATACAAATCTGTGTATAGAAGTAAACACAGATTTTGTGTAATTAATCTTTATAAACAATCAGTAGAAATAAAATAGGACACAACTCTAAACATACTATACACTATCTATCTATCTATCTGTCTGTCTGTCTGTCGTTAAAGATTTTTGTGCACTGTGAACTGTTTACATTCATATATGTAAAAAAAATATGCACATCCCTCATGATTATCTATGTATTTCATAAACATCTGCAGTCAAGATGTTTATAAGACAAAAGTACCTTCAGAACCACTAAACGGTGGGATTAGGTTAATGGAAATTTTCAAGATATGTATTTTTTATTTTACATTTTTTTACATTTGTTTGCATTATTTTTGATGCATTAAAATAGATGGTTATTTTTACTCTGTAGTATTTCTTTAAAGTACACTAGTTAATATTTCCACAGGATGCGTACCAAGAAATGCATTCTAGTATATTGGATGAACTAAGGCATTGTTTGGGTGAAATATAGCAAATAAAGGATAAGATTAGGCATATATTGTATATAATGAGGCATATAATATGGAACAAGAAAACTATAGTGCAAAATGGGAAATGCGAGAAACTGTTCTAAGTAGGACCCAGTGTGGTGGTCTCAGTCTGAGTGAATATACAGTAATTTAAAGCTGAGTAAATTTGTCAACCAGAAGTTGTAACTCTGCATGCTGTTTGCCTCAAAAAAACAAGCAGTCTGCTGACATCATCAGAAGTGGTGGCCTGATCCAATCACAATGCTTCCCCATAGGATTGGCTGAGACTGACAACGAGGCATATCAGGGGCAGAGCCAGCATGATTCAAACACAGTCCTGGCCAATCAGCATCTCCTCATAGAGACAAATTGGATCAATGAATCTCTATGAGGACAGTTCAGTGTCTGCATGCAGAGGGAGGAGACACTGAATGTTTGGATGCATTTTAGGCAGCCATGACCCAGGAAGGATCTCTAACAGCCATCTGAGGAGTGGCCAGTGAAGTTATCACTAGGCTGTAATTTAAACACTGCATTTTCTCTGAAAATACAGTGTTTACAGCAAAAAGCCTGAAGGTAATGATTCTACTCACCAGAACAAATTCAATAAGCTGTTGTTGTTCTGGTGACTATAGTGTCCCTTTAAGGACAACATGTATTTGCTCACAGGGCTCTAATGATTAAGATTTTTATGGTGAGTGGACTTTTTGCTTGTACCTAAATGTGTTCGAGTTCAATTTCCCTTGTAGATTTTTTTTTGCACTTCAGGGAGACCCAATGCACCATAATTCACTGTTATTGGAATACATTTATTGATTATGTGGGACAATACAATATGGAATATGTTGTATATGTAAGACAACATTTATCAGCTATGTCTGAGGATATACATATACCCTATGAGGGAATGTGTTATTAAATTGCAGAAGGCACTAGAATTTTCTTCATGCATCTTTAGACAATTATGTGTCATGGACCTAGTTTCCAGCTTCTCAGACCGGAATACAGCATATATTTAGCAGCCTTTTAATTATACTAAGCCTCCTAGCATGTTTATGTTATTTCTATAACTTATTTACCTTTCCATTGAATCTTGTTGTAGCACCTCTAACATATGAGTTCATTAAATAAACCCCCGGGATTTACTAAAGGCGTCTGGTATCCACTATAATTAATTTAACATGTACATGTACACATCAGAGTAACTGATATCTGCATTTCCAGTAGACATGAAGACTTTACATTGACACATGTATTTGTAAGGAGGATAGGTGTGTGGTTATCAGACATGACATCTATACTGCACTGTTGGAGAGTGTATCACCATATTAAAGGTAGTGGAATGTAGCATTGCCATCTATTCATAAATTTGTACCAGGGGTGACCAAAAGATAGAGCCCCAGATCTTTTAAAACTACAGCTTCCATGATGCTTTGTCATTGTAAAGGCATGCATTCTAAAAGCATGCAAAGCATCATGGGAGTTGTAGTTATACAACATCTGCCTATCTACGTTATAGGCACCCCTGATTTATACAATACTTGAATACAGCAATAGTATAACCTAGCTGGTAATTAAAGAAAAAAAATATATATATTTTAAAATGTAATTTTTTTTTATCTAATCCAAGTTGAGAACTGCATGGCTTACTCCTTCTGGACCAAGGAGGTTTACACTATTACTTTTGTCTCCTAAAATACGCCTGAATTGTTTAAGTCTGAACCATCCTTGTCATTCCACATTGACAGCTATCACAGTAATTGCATATATATGATTTACATTTAATACTTTGATCTTCCCTTTGATGGTGTTAATTGCTATACTCATTTTATTGCTAATCTACCCATGAGGCCTCATTTACTCATAGCTGTTATATCATTAGCATGGGATTTTAAATGTATACCACATGCCACAATTTTATTTTATTATTAAGATATTTATACTCATATTGCATGCTTGTGAAAGGGGCATATGCACTTTTATAAATATAGCAACGTTCTGTAGCTTGGTGTTATATTTCATTAAGTTTGATCATTTTAATTATACGGATTTTAATTATAAGGGAATGTAGTGAGAGTGTCCAATTAATTAAATATATTTAACATAGTAAAATAGCAAGATGGTTATAATTGGAATCTAAGATTATTATAGATATTCTGTTTGTTTGTTTTTTTTACTTATCAGAAATTGGTATTTTAGGAAAGATCTAATGTGTTGTTTATGTTGGAAATAGAGGAAAAGGTATGGCAAATTAATTACATTGTGTTCCGCCACTTATGATTTAATATACTATCCGTCTGAAATTTGAACAGCAGTATTTATTTCATGCCTCTCACCCATCCCAATTTTGTCAGGACAGTCGCAATTTTAAAGTCCTGTCCGCCATCCCAACTTAGTTCCCTGGTGCCTCGCTTTTGGGGACAACAGGGACCTGTCCCCAACAAGCATAGCACAAGTGCTTTATTAGATACGCTCATGCTATGCTTAAGGCATTAGGACCCTATAGAGAGCACTGAAATAGTTCTCCTTGCACGGTATGCCTCTGGTGGGTCAGTTTACATGATCAGCAGGCAGCCCCCTTTGGACAGAGCCAGTGCAAAAATTGCATCACTGGCCCACTCTCTTTTCCAATGGAATTTCTTTGGAAGGTTTGTCCTGTATTCTTGACAGATTTTCCATAGATCCCATTTTGTAATCTTTCAAATGTGTGAAAAGAATAAAAGTCAACTTGACTCTTGTGAATTTAGGTGATAATGTGTGAAGTGAGCATATATCATATCAGTGAGTATATGTCAAATCTTAGCGTCAAGTCAGAATCTAACACTAGTTATATGAATTTCAGCCAGGATTATGGCTTTGCATTTAATACAATCAAAATCAAAAACTATTTTAACCATATTCTGTTGGTAATGCTGGCAAGAGTTTGAAATCACTGTCAACTTAATGAGAAATATATTGTGATGTAGTTCGTTTTGCAATTAAATCAATATGATCACTGGCATAATAAGCGTCCTGAGAGGTGCAGATGGCACTATGAAAAACTACACCAACTCAAAATCATTTTAGTTTTTTGTGTAAACCTGTTGTCAAGTTTGATTTGGATTTGTTATTCGTTAATTTGTTGTGTTTTTTATTGTCCTTTTGATTTTTGAAGGAAAAAATAGGTCCAGTGTGAGTGCCATTGTTTAAGCTTGACTGCTTAACATAAGTATATGTCGGTGTATCCTGAGGTATAATGAGGATGAGTCTCATTCTACTCATAGATAATCCAAGCAGTGTTTGGGAAACATTTGCACTAGGACAATTTAGGCAGTGAGAGAACATGATCGCATTAGGAATGCATTTTTTTTTTTTTATTAACCCTTTCTGCACCACCGAGGGGGGGGAGAGTAAGCCCTTGACAAAGGGGGAAGCTGTAGTGTCCGGAAAATGAGGTTGTTTTCCTAGCACTATAATTTCCCTTTGAACCCACCACTGCTTCACAGTACCCCAATATTGATGGGGTACTACACTACACTAATTCAAACATGGGAGACAAATTAAATAGTGCTAGTTCTAAATAAGATAAACAAGATAACGTGTATTTAAATAATGTGTTGTAAGAGCAATATGAAGATATATAATGCAAAATTAAACGCAATAAAAAAAGCAGTGTCAAAACTAAACAATTAAAGTGATAGTACTTTTAGGTATATACTCAGAGTGCAATTCATATATCTTCTCTATGAAAATCATAATTAAAGTAACATTAATATCCAAAACCTACTTAAATATATACCTGTGGCCATATAAATATGATCTATATGTTAAATACAAAAAGAATGTTCCACAAAGTTATTTTACATGTAATATTTTATTGTCGGTAATAAAAAAAAAATATGACTGTTTTTCTTTAAGTCTATTTGAGTTCCTAACACAATAAAGAATTGCCTGAAAAAGAAAACCATATATATTGTAAAGTCTAGTATTTAAATGTTTTGCACAGATTTGCAATAGATGCAATAATCCGGGAACATTCTCAAAGGTATTTAAATAAATTTAGATTTCTATCATATTCTCCAAGAAGAAAATTGTTAAACTTTAATAATCTTAAAAACTGCATTTTCAATTCCACCTAATTAACTCAAGTAAATACATTGACCCATAAAAATGTATTATTCTACTTTATGGTAACCACTTAATTGAGACATTCACTTAGCAACTCAGTAGTGAAGCGCTCAGTAGCTACTTATTGATGGTTATGTGCTGCTATTAACCAGGATTATTTCATTATTTCAGGTCAAGTCATGGTGTTATCCAAGTGTTATTCATTGTTTTTTATTTCAAAGTGTCTATTGGGGTTATGAAATGAGCAAACAGATTAATCATATACATGTATATCACATTGTTGAACTCAATGATTTTAAACTTCGGAGCGATTATTACACTTAATGTCCAGTATGATGCATGGTATATTGCTAAAAGATTGCATACAATTTATTTTTGATAATTTATTTATGGCAGACAATCTTACAGCTGAGTTTTAAATATGTGTATAACAAACAACTTAAAGGAAAAAAAATCCCCATTTATAAAAGTGCCAATTTCATTGTGAAATTAGCACTTTTATATTTGAAAATAGAAACGCCTCCTCAGCTGTCAATCAAACAGCTGGGGAGATTCACTTCCTACTTCAATAGAGCTAACAGAAGTAGCAGGCACGTTCTAATAGAGCGTGCCTGCCTTACGGTATTTGCTGCAAGAACTGCCCCGGTGACAGGCAAGGAGGGGTAGCCTGTCAGTTCTTGCACCATCTCTCCAGTCTCCCTTCCCTGTGTGAAAGTCTCCCCCTCTCTTCCCCTACCTGCTGACCTTTTAATGTGCAGATCCACGGGTAGATAATATTCAATTTCCTCTACCCCGACTGACAGGAAGTGAGGACAATTCTTGTCAGTCTGTGTAGAGGAAACTAAAGATCGGCAACTTGAAGGTCAGCATGCATGGGATGGTAGGGGAAGACTTTGAAGCAGGAGGGGAGAGGGGAGAGGAGTAGGGATGAGACACATGGTGGGACTTGGGGGAGGATAAATATAATAGAACAGAGGCGTGTCTATGAGAAGCCTCTGATTGGACAATTCTCTATGAAGTGACTGAAATTCACTTCCTGTGAAAAGGGCAGCTTTTGGAAACTGTTTTAGACTATACTCCCAATGAATGCATACATAAAGATATACATGCTTTTATTCATTGGGGGTATATCTACTAAACTGTGGGTTTACCCCTTTTATTTTCAAGTGTGGAGTGGTCCTTTAAGTGACACTCCAGCAGGACTCCAGCCCCCATAACACCATAACCTAATTAAGTTGTTATTCTAGCTATAAAAAAAAAAAAAAAACAACGTATAGGATCGTATGCTAATCTTGAATCATGAAGAAACTGGCAGAAAAATTGTACATTTTGGATCATGAGATATGGTGAAAAAATAGGACAGATTGAGAATTGCTCTAATTTGACTATTTTGTCCCACATTTTGCAGTTATCCACAGGTCCTGGTTTAGTGCAAATTCCTGAGTTATCTTCTTGACGAATACCCTACCCACTGGATACCAATGTAATTAATAAACATGCAGAGTCCAAAGACATGTTACTAAACAGATAAACAGATTTTTTTTTGGCCTTTTTGCTCTTATACAGTCTTTCATGCAGGGTGTTACATTTTCTCTTTCAGTTTCCACCTTTGCTCCTTCAAATTGTATTCCCCAACTAAATTTTATTTTTCCAACCTTTCCATTGGCTTCTCTATGTTCTTCCCACTTCTTCTGACAATGCTTTACCATTTAACAGTCTTTCACATACTAAACAACAGATGCCCAGAAACCAGATTGCTCTGGAGATGTATCCTATGGATATAGTCCTGGATTGCAGAGCCCGAGAGAGATCTCTTGGAGTTGCAAGTTTAAAACCCTGCTCTAGAATATTTTTTTTCATTACTACATAGTATCATCAACAAATATATTTAAACCTGCCCCATACTTGGTGACAATGCAGTCAAATCAGACATGTTCGGAAGGAGGTGTTGATGTTGTTGGTTGCCCTTCTGGGATGGATTTCCATCCTGACCCATTCATTGCATTGGTCAATGGGAAACCAAACCAGCCTGAACTTATTAGGAATTCTCTCTAATTAATTCATTACTAGAATAGGTGCAGGAGCTAAATAAAAAACTGAAGGTCTGAATATCTAATATTATATATTTATATAAGAACATAAAATACATAAACTCCATAGAACAGCTGATTGCTAAAATAAAATAAAATATACATCAGCAACACATGATAAAATGTGTAATCCATGGACAACTGACACTAGTCAAACACTATATTATATCCTAAGATGTATCCAGTGAAGTGCACCCAGGTGCCTCACATTTAAAGGTGGATTTACTCTCACTGCAATTTCTATGAATTATTTTTACAGTTGCCCTCTGAACTAGCTTGCTATGTAAGGATGTATTTAATAGTCACATGCAGTGGAGCATCAATGAGGAAACTACAGCACTGTTGCATTATGTAACCACCAAGTTACCAAAACCATAATCCCAAATAGAATAGCTGGCAACGTTATCCCTGCATAGGACCTGGCCAGTCATGTATCTTTACTCTCAGTGCTTTCAAAAGCCATGGAGAAGAGATGTTGAAGCCTTGACCTGCTTGGTCAACTCAGCATTGTATAACAGTGGTACACTACTCTGCACAGGTCAGTATCTAGCAAATAAATCATGGCTCTCCCTGTATGGAGAAGCAACAAGAGGGCTGTGCCCCAGCATTAGCTTACTGTTTGGCCTATTTTGCTGGCATATATAGGGCAAGGCCATGTTCCCTGGTTTATCATAATGTCAGTACTTATGTGTGTGACCAGCTGCTCTGATGTGCATTTGCCACTTCTAATGCTGTGGAGACTGACCCCAGCTCACTTCGATGATGCCAGAGCACTATAAGATTACCATGCGTGATCTTAGGAAAAACATACAGCTTAATAGAAAGACACATCTGATTTATAATGTAATTGGCTGCCCTGACTGTGGAGCACTGTGTTATACTACCCTAAGAAGCAGCACTACAGTTCAAAATAAACACCAGCCCAGGATGTAAATGCCTCCCCCCAAGCCACACCTGACCCCATCAGTCACATAGTGCAACCTACCTACCACATTCTTGCTAAATTACATACATTTATGTCAGTGACGCTTTCTTCGCCCTTGCTACCTGATTAGGATACATCAATAATTTTGCATTTTAATGAATGGTTTGATTATCATCAATCTTCTGTAACAATTGCAATGTAAACCATTGTAATTTTTATTATAATGAAATAAAGCTGTTCATGACTGTATCCTTTAATAAAAGGTTATTGAAATACAATTGATCCATTTTAGCAGGCTTGATGTATGCATAGATAGATGGTCCATTGCATATTAACTAGTCAAACTGTGCATGTGTAATATAGTAATATGTATACTGGTTCCATTTTGAGAATCTCAGAATACATGAGCTATCAGCTAACCCAAAGAAACACAGTATATTACTTCCTTTTTCCCTCAGGGTAGATCAATTGCAGTATATCAATCCTTTTTGTAAATATGTAATTAATTAAAGTCAAATTTCCAGTTGGTGTGACATTTGGGGGCCAAATAGTGCAGCACATTTTTGCCAATTACTAATTCCTGCACACCTATTGATTTTCAGAGTCGTTTAAGGAAGCACAGCAATAAAAGCTAGCTGCAAAATCAAAATTGTAACATACACATTTATTTTCCGAAGGAAATCGTAAAATTGCATTACCATTTTCGTGTACTGAATGCTGCAAGAAAATATCATTATTTCGATAAATTCATTTTTACAGAATACAAACAGTAAGAGTAAAAAGATGACAAAAAGACACATTCTGTACAAAAGAAGAAAAACATGCTGTTTCTTTCATGTTAGCATGTTAGTTTATAATTCTGCCTAAGGATATTGTGTTTTAGCAAATGTTACAAATTGAAAAAATACGCAGTTGCCAAATAATAAAAGTGAAAGCAAACATCTTTAAGAAAATTCCAGTATTCTACTAATGCCACAAAAAGTGGAAATCATGATTCTCTTTGGGCAATTGACATATGCCAAAAATACATTCAGGATTTTTTTAAATAAACCGATGAATTTGATGTTATTAAAAACATATTTAGTTGTATTATTTATATTTATTGTTTTTACTGTAAGTAATCCTTTTTTTCTGCTGTAGATTAGAACTCTTTTCCAAAGTAGCAAAGTTATGGCCACTTGTTTTTTGTACTGCCCTGTTAATGAACAGGTTACTAGATGTTTTGCATTGATCATTAATATATCTGCATACTGTTATCATATCCCCTTTTATATCTTCTTTTTTTCTAGTGTAATCAAATTTATCTTTTATTGCCTTCCATAATTATTATTATTAATTTTTTTTATTACTATTCAAATTTATCTTTTATTGCCTTCCATAATTATTATTATTAATTTTATTTATTACTATTTATTACTATTACTATTGTATGATGTCTTTATTTCTCCTTTCTGAAAAGTGGTGTCCAAAATAAAAAAAAGATTTCCATGAAAACTGCATTGGCAAAGTTGTGCTTTGGGAACAGTCCTGCAACCTCTCTTCATATGAGTTTATTTGAACTTACAATGCTTGCACAATAAGCCCTGTGTTTCTGTGTGAGTGGGTTACTTCAGAGCATGTGATTTGAAAACACTGTTCAGATTTGATAATAAATCACTAGTATGAATGTGATATCACAGGTTGATTCTCTAACTCAGCTACTTACCTGGCTATTTTGTTGTGAAGTTTACATTTCCTTTAGCAAATCACACAGTTCACAGATACGTTAATAATTCCTCTAAATCTCTTGGATATGAACGTAAAAAATATTGTTTTCTATGCTATTCATAGATATAAAGAAAACAAAATACCATAATTCTCATTTGCATGCAGGGCAGTACACAACAAAGCTCACTTTATGTATATAAAAAAAAGCAAACCATTTATTTGAAACACAGGAGGCATAGCTACTAAATGCTATTCAGAATACCCATTTTTTATGTTTGTTTAATACAGTAGGTATTATTTTATTGGAAAAAAGCCCTATTGTGGAGAAACGCGTTATGGAAAGTATTACTTTGTATTTTATTTGAATAAAGTTTTTTTTTTGTCACTATACTTGTATACTGTGCCAATTACCTTTTGTTTTAAATAATTTTATTTTTTAAAAACATACTTACTTCCCGGCTACCTCATTTCCTGTCTACTCCAAAGAAATCCCAGGTGGAGATCATACCTTATCCATAGAGCAGTTTGTCTGCTCCACCTTTGTAAGTATTTACAATTTTTTATATTTTACCAATTTTATTGTAACAGAGAGCACTATTATCTGCTTTCTATATTTTCGTCATTTTAGGTCCCACACCATCTAGGACACCATCTTCTACTGACACTCAACAACACATCCTGTAAGTGGGGATTATACCACTATACGCTGTCAAAACTGAAGCTGGTCATAGCTCCACGAAATGTTAGTAAGCTACCGTTGTTTTATTACCTATTACTCATTTTAGTTGACATATTGCACTATTGGATTTCCCATTTTCTTGTCTTGCATATATGTATGGATTACACTAAGAAATCTTCTACCCATCATATTCGCTGATACAAGGACCTACTGCCTACCCAAGAATTCCTATTGCACTACAAAATTAATTTGAAAGGGGTACTCATAATACTTTATAGACTATATTTTACTATTTTTAAGATTGCTTTGGACTATTTTATTTACCCACACTTACTGTATATTATTGCAAATAGCACTTTATTGTCATTCCTGTACTTTTGTGGTGCAGACATTTTTTCTTTGTTGTTCTTGTTGATCTCCTGAAGGGTTTAGAGGATCCTCTTCTTTTGGTGTGCTGCCTTCATTTTGATTAATAAGCGCTAAACCTGCTCCCTTTTTTTCTGTAATGTCTAAAATAGATTAATAAAAATGACCATATCCCCATTACCATATTTGTAAAGAACCAGTTTGTATTTCTAAGAACTATGCTTCCAAAAAATACAAACAGAATGCATAAACAAGGTTTCTATGGACATTGCAGACTACTATTGCAGACTGCAAAAAATACATTGTGTTAGTGTGCTCTAGACTAGAGTGTGCAGTAAAGCCATAAAGTTTGAACTACAAAAGTTGCAAAGTGTGGAAGAACAGAGAGGGAGGCTACATTTTACAGTCCATCTCTAGATATCAAGTGCAATAAAATTGGGACCTATCAAAATATGCTGCTGCCCATTGTATGTGTTCCCTATTAAGGGTTAATAAGCATGTAGGGATGTATTTAAAAAATACCCCTTTCTGTCTAATTAGAGATATTTTTGCCAGACGCTCAAGGAAGCAAGGCAAATGGTTAGAGTTAGGAACCACCGAAGAGGTCTGCCTTGATGTGGCAGGTGGGCTTATCCTCTCATGGCCATTGGAGGTAACTAAAAACCTCCATTTGTTTAAAAATACACAGGGATTTGGAAAGAGCGCAGGTAACTTTTTTTTCTTTGGTTTTTACTATATGTATTTTGGCTGATGTGTACTATGGTCATTGCTGCCGCCCAGGAGTAATGGGAGTTTTAGCGCAGGACTAGTTTCTTTGTATTTGTATTCACTTTTGTATCACACAGGTAGGTTGCAATGCTGCTGCCCATCCCATGTGTTCACTATTAAGGGTTAATAAGCATGTAGGGATGTATATAAAAAAATACCCCTTTCTGTCTCATTAGAGATATTTTTGCCAGAAGCCCAAGGAAGCAAGGCAAATGGTTAGAGTTAGGACCCACCTAAGATGTCTGCCTTACGTGTGGCAGGGGGGCTTACCCTCTCGTGGCCATTGGAGGTAACTAAAAACCTCCATTTGTTTAAAAATACATAGGGATGTAGAAAGAGCGCAGGTAACTTTTTTTTCTTTGGTTTTTACTATATGTATTTTGGTTGATGTGTACTATGATCATTGCTGCCGCCCAGGAGTAATGGGAGTTGGAGCGCAGGACTAGTTTATTTGTATTTGTATTCACGTTTGTATCACACAGGTAGGTTGCAATGCTGCTGCCCATCCCATGTGTTCCCTATTAAGGGTTAATAAGCATGTAGGTACCAACATTAGTCCATCCTTGCAAGCGCGCTGTCTTGGCGTCATACTTGACTCTGGTCTCACCTTTGAGCCTCACATCCAGCATGTTGCCAAATCCTGTAGATTCCATCTTAAAAACATAGCCCGCATCCGCCCCTTTCTTGCACCAGATACTACCAAGGAGCTTGTCCATGCTCTAGTAATTTCCCGCATGGATTATTGTAACCCTCTCCTGATTGGTCTTCCCAATAGCCGTACTGCACCCTTACAGTCCGTAATGAATGCTGCTGCTAGATTGATTTTCCTCTCTAGTCGTTTCTCTCACACCTCACCCCTCTGCCAGTCCTTACATTGGCTTCCTGTATGCTATATGAGTCAATTCAAGGTACTAACTCACACCTATAAAGCACTGAACAACTCTAGCCCCTCTTATATCTCCTCACAGATCCATAGGTATGTCCCTTCTCGGTCTCTCCATTCTGCCCGTGACCACCTCCTGTCCGTTGTCCGCACTCGTACGGCCAACT
This sequence comes from Pelobates fuscus, assembly GCF_036172605.1. Lineage (NCBI taxonomy): Eukaryota > Metazoa > Chordata > Amphibia > Anura > Pelobatidae > Pelobates > Pelobates fuscus. The sequence continues at coordinate 85,197,654 of NC_086322.1, forward strand.
CGCGCTTGCAGGACTTCTCGCGGGCGGCTCCCTTCCTATGGAATAGCCTGCCTACCGCCATCAGACTCTCCCCTAGTCTTGCATCTTTTAAGAAGAGCCTTAAAACCCATCTCTTTAGGAAAGCTTATGGCCTCCAAGACTAACCCTTACCTCACATACCTGTCTCTTGCCCTCTCCTAAAGGGCAGCCCACCTTATTTGAGTGTAAATTCCTGTCCTAATGTGTTTTACACCCCACCTCCTATAGAATGTAAGCTCGTTTGAGCAGGGTCCTCTTCAACCTATTGTTCCTGTAAGTTTATTTGTAATTGTCCTATTTATAGTTAAATCCCCCTCTCATAATATTGTAAAGCGCTACGGAATCTGTTGGCGCTATATAAATGGCAATAATAAATAAATAAATGTAGGGATGCATATAAAAAAATACCCCTTTCTGTCTCATTAGAGATATTTTTGCCAGAAGCCCAAGGAAGCAAGGCAAATGGTTAGAGTTAGGACCCACCTGAGAGGTTTGCCTTGATGTGGCAGGTGGGCTTACCCTCTCGTGGCCATTGGAGGTAACTAAAAACCTCCATTTGTTTAAAAATACATAGGGATGTGGAAAGAGCGCAGGTAACTTTTTTTCTTTGGTTTTTACTGTATGTATTTTGGCTGATGTGTACTATGGCCATTGCTGCTGCACAGGAGTAATGGGAGTTGGAGCGCAGGACTAGTTTCTTTGTATTCCAATCAAAAAATTGTCTTTTTCTATATGTTGAAAATCACCTCTGAGCTATTTAGGTGGAGGATTTATAGACTAAATCAAGTGTTTAACCAATTGGTTATTTTACATTATACAATAGGACGTTCACTACTTTAAATGAATGAACCATATGTATAGCTACAGCTAGCAATTAGAGCATTGAAATAATGCATGTTTTATATTTTGACTAATCAGCCCATTTCTACCATTAATTTTGTTAAATAGATCATGCAGTATTATTGTATTTCGAAGGAAAATATCTGCATATGTTTGAAAAGCTTTGCACGCATGCAAGCAGCAGGAAGAAACTGAAGCATAATATACTTACATTCAATTCTGAAGCTATATGCATACATTATGATACATACCTAAGCAGTGGTAAGCAGCATAATGGAATATTTAATGACAACATTATATTTAAATAGGCTTTGTTTCTTTATACAAAGTGCTTTCAAAGCTTTCTATTCATTGTTTGTGTTGTATGTTGTGTGTCCCAGTGTCATTTATTAATAAAAGAACATGGTATAGGCTATATACCAACAAGTGGAGCGCTATTACAATATGAATAGTAAAGGGGTACACTCACCCCATTCAGTACAGTGACAATCTGGAAGTATACGCTTAAGTATGCATAAAAAGGGAAATACAAGGAAAAAATATATAGTGCAGATGGTTTTCAAATGGAAATGAGTGATAGTAGAAAATAGTTGAACAACTCACATGGACTGGAGCCTATATGGTATTGGCTCTGTAAATAAATCCTTTTTGCTTTTAGGGCAGCAACACACCCCTTGTCCCGAAAGATATTCCTCCAGGGATATAAAACAAGACAGAGACAAACCAGCTGAGTAGTACTATATGAAGACGTAAATATAGTCTTGGTGGTAATGGTTATGCTCACCTTTAACAGAGCCCTGGATTCCCGGCTCTGAGGTTGATTGACAGTTTGCTACTTTTGTTGGGATAGCACTCCCCAAATGTGGTTCCTGATGGCTAGAAAGGACTTTTAGGACTAATTAGTGTAAAATATTGAAAATAATTTATTAGTAATACATTTAAAACAGAAATAGTACTTCTTCTATAAAATAAAAAAGTCTGGGGGGCGGGGCCAAGCCGGCGAGCCGAGCGGTCACATGCAAGCTGGGCTCCCGTCTAATGAGCTATATTACTACCGATAACCGCAAATCCTGAGCTGGAAACCAAACCGGGAAGCACTGACTGAGATAAGTGCGACCTGCTAACAAGCCTGATACCCTCTATATGCTCCTCGGAGATCGGGAGCCTGAGCTGGCTAGACGAGGCCTAGAGGTGAGGGGACAGGGGGGAGGCAGCCGCTCTCCTTGGCCCTGCATCAGAAGGGCAACTGCGCCAATACCCTGTCCCTCCCCCACCCCCCGGACCGGTGGGGGTTATCCCGGTCAAATCTTGAAAGAATACCAGCCTGATAAGGCCCCAATGAGGGAGCTCCATCAACGGCGGGAAGAAGCGAACTCAAGCAAAATGGCTGCTGCCATGCGCGCCCGACCTGCAGAGAAGCCTGACTTCCTCACTAAGCTGGACAATCTATTTGCAGAGTTCTGGGAGAAGATAGCGCTCAGGGAACAGCAAGCTCAGACACACAAACCTGCTACCCACACTCCCACGGAAGGGCTGGCAGGTTCACAACACGGACGCACGCACCCTCCAGCAGCCAGAGCCCAAAAATGGCGCCGAAAAAGACGCGACAACCAGAGGGGCCGCAAACCAGCGCAAAAGACCCAGCCGACGGCGACATCTCACCGCAACAGGGACCCTGCAAAATCTGGCATACCACTAAAGCAAGCGACGCAGACCCTCCAGACTTGACATCCCGCTCCACGCGGGGACCAGGTGCTGCTGGGGCAGCCTGGAAGGCACCCACCACACATCACGCTCCTTCCCCACCCAGAGGCAGACCCCCGAGACCAACTAGAGAGCCATACCTGCTTACCGTCATCCAGGGACTATCCCAGAGCACTGAGCCGAGGCATCGGCTGATACTGCCCCACTACCCTGGGCGCGGCATCTGCAATCATAAGGACATGTCCTCTTGTGCTGCACTCCCATACCAGTGTTGATGATGATGCTAATTTAACTTGATCTGATTGCATGTCACACCATAATCGAGGTTCTAGTTACCTGATCCTACCTACACACACGCCATGACACATTGGGGCAACCCAGGGGCCCACATCCCTAGCAGTACTATACCTGCACACCCTAAAAGCCAAACACAATAGGCACACTCTATATACCTGCACATCACTCTAATATTCTAACTGTGCTAGGCATACACACACATTGTTAAACAGCCACGTGGGTTGCTAGTTAACACTTATCACACCTAAGTTTACCTATACAATCTGAGCAAATAAACCATGCAACTACCCTATCTGACACCGTATTGCTAGTAAAGCACCTGAGTGGCTGAAAGGGATGAGGGGTGCATTAAGCACTCAGTTATACTTGTATACTTTTGAACTGTCCTGAATTTACTAACACCTTACTGCTAGCCTGAGCAAACACTCATTCCTTGCATAAAGTTCATTTTGTTATCAGTTACTACGTCTAACAATGTGCAGAGCGGCTATATAAATCTACGGAATAAGCAAGACTACTATATACAAAAAATGTGCATTTCCCTTGTATGCCATGACATTGGCTATGTCTTGACTATGTCGGTCTGTTTTGGTAAAGTGGCATTGCAGACCAGTTTTTAACTCACTGCACTAAAAATAATGAATAAAAAAAAAAATGTTGAATAAAAAAGTCCAAATGAAAAGTCCAAAATTCAGCTAAACGCGTTTCACTCCATGAGCTTCCTCAGTAGCTGTGTAGTAGCCTCAGGGATCTTCTGCTTTATATATGTTCCAAAGTTCATATGGGTCCTCCCTTTTAGGGTCACATGATGTATAATGGACCAATTATAAAGTAAAGTATTTTCTCTTTATTATGTGTGGTAGAGACACCTGTAGTGGAGGAACCCCCATTTGATAATAATACTGTCAAATCCTTTAATTGAACGAAAATAATTGGTGGTTGGATGGTGTCATGATGCTAGCCATCCAATGGGATCAGTGGTTGGTGGAAGTGACGATTGTCACTGTACTGAATGGGGTGAGTGTACCCCTTTACTATTCATATTGTAACAGCACTCCACTTGTTGGTATATAGCCTATACCATTTTCTTTTATATTTGTATTGTACTGTGGATAAAGGGTATTCCACTTTTTGTGTTGAGCTGCTTCTACCACTTAGGCACTTTATAGTATCACTCACTATCCCTGAGATAGTCGTTTCTTGCATTTTATTGTCATTTATTAATAGTTAACTGTGAAATTCTCATTTTCTTGGGTTGTTAACAGAATACAAATAAAGCTCAGGCTATTTGCACTGAAATATAGATTAATCTTGAATTATTTATTAGCAATTAAGAACATTATTCATTAAGGAAAATCAATTAAAATGGACTTTTTATGCAAACATTGTGGATGGATGGGGAATGGCCGGATGGACAGACGGGTATATTCATTGATATGCATGCACACAAATTCCTAAACCAGCCATAGGTCAACACTACATCTTGTTATGCCTATGTCCTTATTAATGATTTATAATTTCTATAGATATATAATGTTATATTTATCTATCTAATATATTTAATTTTCAGTTTTGGTTTAATCATTGTTATTGCATTTTAATTCCACTTTTGGGACATTATTCCCATTTAGGTTAAATGCGTTTAAAGCTATTGATGGAATACAACTCCCATAATTTCCTGACATAACAACTGGCAATCAGCAAATTATAGGTTTGAAATTTGTAATTTAACAGCTGGGGAACCACAGTTTAAAACCTATACCCTAAGTAAGTATTTCCTATATGTACTGTGTGACGAAACCAATCTCGCCACATTGTATTGGAGGAGCCTGGTTGCCCGCCTGCTGCCTTTGGATTATGGACCGGCAGCTAAAGGGTTAATTTTACTGTGCAGAAGGATTTATTTCTCCCTTTCTGCACAGCAGTTCGGTAGATGTCACCTACCGAACAAACAGCCGTTCACCAACCTCCCCAGAGCCGTGGGAAGCCGGCCGGCGTTGTTAATTGGCCACCCAGAAGCTGGAGTGTGCTGCCAATTTACCTCCCTGAAGCTGCGGTTAATTGCCTGTTAACTGTGTGGCCGCTGTTACACTTAGCGGCCGCTAGGTGGCGCTGTTCTGGAGCTCCCCGGGCAGCCAGCACTTTTCTGCCCGGCTTTCATGCACCAAAATCGGACACTTTTCCGTGCAGGCACCGCTGAACCTCCAGCCCCTGGTTCTCATTCGTATGAATTTGGTGAATGCAGGGAAATTCGGTAGTTTATGTTTTATGTGAACTGTAGTAACCCAGATAGCCTGCCATGGAGCCTGTTCGTATAATTAAAGACTTTAGCTCCATGGCAATTAAAATGTATTTGTGTGATCTGGGTGCCATTCACCTAATAATGTGCACCCAGACCTGAGCTATCTGGGGATATGTTACATGTCTGTGTTTTATGTATAAAATGTGTCTGTATGTATTTTAAAGTGATAGTCTGTTTCTGTGTCACCATGTGCATAATGGAGTCTGGCCTTTGTCTTAGGAGATAATTGAATTACTTCATTAATTATCTCCAGGGCAGGGAGGAGGAAACCAAGATGCATGGTGGGAAAGTATTGTGGCTGTGTGTACGAAAATGATACATGTCTGTCTGCTGTTTCAGTCTTCCATCTGGTCCCCTAGGGGAGTGTCCACCAGGTGGGAGACCTGCATAAATACAGGGGCAGGTAGCCCTGAATAAACAGACCACTGCTTGACCTTCAACACGGAGCCTTGTCTCGTTCTTGGGGGGATTCACTGTATGCTGTTGGAGATTGATTGCTAAGGAGTGTAAGCTGATGTCTGCTTTTCCTATTCATCTGCTAGCAGCTATTCGTGAGGTTCCAGCTTGGAGTGCTATCTAATTCCCTGGTATGCAGTTCGGGAGTTTGATGCATTCGCCTGTATCTAGTTCATGAGTTTTGATGTTCTGCAGTAGCTGTGCCTTTCTGAGAAAAGGGGATTATCGCCTAAACTGATTTTTCCCCTTTTATGCTGAAACGGTCCGTTACAATTGGTGGCAAGCGGCGGGATCGTTCCTACAGCCAGAAGGACAGCTACAGAACACCATTGCTTTGGATTTTTACAATTTGAGGGCAACGCATGTCCCAGTACAGCGACCCTAAAAGCAACAGCATGGAACCAGCAGTGGAGTACGATGAGGGTGACATGGATGACCGGGAGGCATTAAGGAAAGGCATCTGGTACCAGGCACTGGACATTGTGGAATACCAACGAGGTGAGAGACTTCCCAAGGAAGATCAGCGTTTGCAGGAGCGACTAGCCCTGCGGATGCCCTTCCTGGGAGAGCAGCCCAGGGAGGAATGGGTAAAAGAATTGGAGCTCCGGGTATGGCAGGAGACGTGGCTGGAGGATGCCTACCAGGCGCTTTGGTGGTATGTTGCACAGCACCTGCCCTGGACAGCCGAGCATGACAAGCCAGAGGGAGAGGAGTTTGATGGTCCTGGCTTGTTATGGGAGTCTTTCTCGGAGCCTGAATTTGGGAGCCCCACACAAGCCCGGTTCAGTGATCTCTTTGAGTGGAGGGAGAGCAGGTATGACTGGGACGACACTCATGAAATTGAGCAAGACCTGGTCCACCTAGTAACCCGAGAGATGGAGCTGGAACAGGACTACCAAAATCTGTTCCACTCCAGTGAGAAGGCTCAACAGGGAAGCGCAGACCCAGATCCAGACCCCTTCAGCTGGGAAGATATTGTACAATTTTACTGGGAAGAACCCCAGGTGGCCAGTGGAGATGGGACCGAGGTCTCTCCACCGAGCCTGCAGGGAATTGGGAGCCCAGTCTCCATTCCCCAGCGGCAGTGTAAAGTGCAGGGAGAGGAGAGCAGTATCCTCCCTCCCCAGCGGCAGGCTGAGTTACAGGGGGCAGAGGTAGTTGTTCCTGCCCCCCAGCAGCAGAGTGATATGCCAGGAGGGCAATGTGAAGTGCAGGGAGAGGAGAGCAGCGTCCTCCCTCCCCAGCGGCAGGCTGAGTTACAGGGGGCAGAGGTAGTTGTTCCTGCCCCCCAGCAGCAGAGTGATATGCCAGGAGGGCAATGTGAAGTGCAGGGAGAGGAGAGCAGCGTCCTCCCTCCCGAGCGGCAGGCTGAGTTACAGGGGGCAGAGGTAGTTGTTCCTGCCCCCCAGCAGCAGAGTGATATGCCAGGAGGGCAATGTGAAGTGCAGGGAGAGGAGAGCAGTGGCCTCCCTCCCCAGCGGCAGGCTGAGTTACAGGGGGCAGAGGTAGTTGTTCCTGCCCCCCAGCAGCAGAGTGATATGCCAGGAGGGCAATGTGGAATACAGGGAGAGGAGAGCAGCGTCCTCCCTCCCCAGCGGCAGCGTGAGTTTTCGGGAATTGGGAGCCCAGTCTCCATTCTCCAGCGGCAGAGTATCCAGCAGGGAATAGAGAGCCCTGTCTCCTTTCCCCAGCGGCAGGACTCTGTATTGGGAGGAGAGACAGTCGGTCTCCCTCCGCAAAGACTAGGAATATGTATGGGAGAGGAGCTTGTTACCACCTCTCCCCAGCGGCGGATCATTAATGGGCAGAGTGTTCTATCGGGAGAGGAGCTTGTTACCCCCTCTCCCCAGCGGCAGCTTAATGTACCAGGGGGAGACTGTAAACCCCCCACCAGTGCAGATGGGACCGTGGTCTCTGCACTTACCACACAGGGGGTAGGGATGGTCGGTCCTACCCCCCCACGACAGAGCTATGCAACTAAGGGGGAGACAGCCCGTCTCCAGCAACCAGCCTCCAACCAGACTACTCCGGGGGTAGTGCTGGCACCAGGACAGAGTACCGCTGGTCTCTGCCCACTCAGCAACCCACCAAGGCAGCTTACCGGTCCCCCACACAGCCGTGGTGAGGCACCTGGACATGGACAAGATTCTCCCTTACCCAGGTGTAGTAACCATTTATTGTGGGTGGGCTGTACTGTTTTTTCTGCTTTGTGGGTGGGTTGCTGGACTAACAAGGGCACTGACCGGCAGGAGGTCAGGTACCCTGTTAGTCTTTTTGGAAAGGGGGAGAGATGTGACGAAACCAATCTCGCCACATTGTATTGGAGGAGCCTGGTTGCCCGCCTGCTGCCTTTGGATTATGGACCGGCAGCTAAAGGGTTAATTTTACTGTGCAGAAGGATTTATTTCTCCCTTTCTGCACAGCAGTTCGGTAGATGTCACCTACCGAACAAACAGCCGTTCACCAACCTCCCCAGAGCCGTGGGAAGCCGGCCGGCGTTGTTAATTGGCCACCCAGAAGCTGGAGTGTGCTGCCAATTTACCTCCCTGAAGCTGCGGTTAATTGCCTGTTAACTGTGTGGCCGCTGTTACACTTAGCGGCCGCTAGGTGGCGCTGTTCTGGAGCTCCCCGGGCAGCCAGCACTTTTCTGCCCGGCTTTCATGCACCAAAATCGGACACTTTTCCGTGCAGGCACCGCTGAACCTCCAGCCCCTGGTTCTCATTCGTATGAATTTGGTGAATGCAGGGAAATTCGGTAGTTTATGTTTTATGTGAACTGTAGTAACCCAGATAGCCTGCCATGGAGCCTGTTCGTATAATTAAAGACTTTAGCTCCATGGCAATTAAAATGTATTTGTGTGATCTGGGTGCCATTCACCTAATAATGTGCACCCAGACCTGAGCTATCTGGGGATATGTTACATGTCTGTGTTTTATGTATAAAATGTGTCTGTATGTATTTTAAAGTGATAGTCTGTTTCTGTGTCACCATGTGCATAATGGAGTCTGGCCTTTGTCTTAGGAGATAATTGAATTACTTCATTAATTATCTCCAGGGCAGGGAGGAGGAAACCAAGATGCATGGTGGGAAAGTATTGTGGCTGTGTGTACGAAAATGATACATGTCTGTCTGCTGTTTCAGTCTTCCATCTGGTCCCCTAGGGGAGTGTCCACCAGGTGGGAGACCTGCATAAATACAGGGGCAGGTAGCCCTGAATAAACAGACCACTGCTTGACCTTCAACACGGAGCCTTGTCTCGTTCTTGGGGGGATTCACTGTATGCTGTTGGAGATTGATTGCTAAGGAGTGTAAGCTGATGTCTGCTTTTCCTATTCATCTGCTAGCAGCTATTCGTGAGGTTCCAGCTTGGAGTGCTATCTAATTCCCTGGTATGCAGTTCGGGAGTTTGATGCATTCGCCTGTATCTAGTTCATGAGTTTTGATGTTCTGCAGTAGCTGTGCCTTTCTGAGAAAAGGGGATTATCGCCTAAACTGATTTTTCCCCTTTTATGCTGAAACGGTCCGTTACATACTGCCACAGGTATTATGTTGCATATACAATAGTGCCTATAGAATTATTTAATGTTATTTTAGTTTATCTAGCTAGCTATCTACACTGAACAAAATTATAAAAGCAACACAACGTGTTTTTGCCCCCATTTTTTATGAGCTGAACTCTAAAATTCTAAGACTTTTTCTATGTACACAATAGGCCTATTTCTCTCAAATAGTGTTCACAAATCTGTCTAAATCTGTGTTAGTGAGCACTTCTCCTTTTCCGAGATAATCCATCCACCTCACAGGTTGTGGTATATCAAGATGCTGATTAGACAGCACGATTATTGCATAGGTGTGCCTCAGGCTGGCCACAATAAAAGGCCACTCTAAAATGTGCAGTTTTACTGTATTGGGGGGTCTGAAAACCAGTCAGTATCTGGTGTGACCTCCATTTGCCTCACGCAGTGCAACACATCTTCTTCGCATAGAGTAGATCAGGTTGTTGATTGTGGCCTGTGGAATGTTGGTCCACTCCTCTTCAATGGCTGTGCTAAGTTGCTGGCTATTGGCAGGACCTGGAACACGCTGTGATATACGCCAATCCAGAGCATTCCCAACATTCTCAATGGGTGCATGTCCGGTGAGTATGCTGGCCATGCAAGAACTGGGATGTTTTCAGCTTCCAAGAGTTGTGTACAGATCCTTGCAACATGGGGGCTGTGCATTATCATGCTGCAACATGAGGTGATGGTCGTGGCACAACAATGGGCCTCAGGATCACGGTATCTTTGTGCATTCAAAAATCCATCAATAAAATGCACCTGTGTTCGTTGTCCATAACATATGCCTGCCCAAACCATAACCCCACCGCCACCATGGGCCACTCGATCCACAACGTTAACATCGGCAAACCGCTCACCCACACGACGCCATACACACTTTCTGCCATCTGCCCTGTACAGTAAAAACTGTGATTCATCCATGAAGAGAACACTTCTCCAAAGTGCCAGATGCCATAGAATGTGAGCATTTGCCCACTCAAGTCGGTTACGACGATGAACTGCAGTCAGATTGAGACCCCGATGAGGACGACGAGTATGCAGATGAGCTTGCCTGAGACAGTTTCTGACAGTTTGTGCAGAAATTCTTTGGTTAACTGATTTGTTGTAGCAGCTGTCCAGGTGGCTGGTCTCAGACTATCTTGGAGGTGAACGTGCTGGATGTGGAGGTCTAGGGCTAGTGTGACTACAAGTGGTCTGCGGTTGTGAGGCCGGTTGGATGTACTTCTAAATTCTCTAAAACGCCTTTGGAGATGGCTTATGGTAGAGAAATGCACATTCAATTGACGGGCAACAGCTCTGGTGGACATTCCTGCAGTCAGCATGCCAATTGCATGCTCCCTCAAAACTTGCGACTTCTGTGCCATTGTGCTGTGTGATAAAACTGCACATTTTAGAGTCACCTTTTATCCTGGCACACCTTTGCAATAATCATGCTGTCTAATCAGCATCTTGATTATCTTGGCAAAGGAGAAGTGCTCACTAACACAGATTTAGACAGATTTGTGAACAATATTTGAGATAAATCAGCTTTTTGTGTACCTAGAAAAAAGTCTTAGATCTTTGAGTTCAGCTCATGAAAAATAGGTTATGTTTATAATTTTGTTCAGTGTATCTATCTATCTACACATATTTTGTTCCTAATTTATTTATTAATTATTATGATGAAAATGTTCTACCATTGATTGGAAGGTAGGTAGTACTTTTATTCTTGTCACATTATTTTCTATTTTGTGAGGTTATACTATTTCCTCCCTAATATTTATTATCAAGGGTTGGAAAACAGGATAATGTTAAATTTGAGATTTCGGTGTACTGGGTGGTTAAGTCCTGCTACTTGTGCTACTTGTTACCAGGGTTAAGTTAATTTCATGATCTTCTTTAGGGAATGGGGGAAGGAGGGTTGTTTATTTACATGAACAAATTCTATAGCATAGATGTAAAAATCTATAGGACTCTTGTGAATGCTTGCGAGTACAATATGGAAAATCACTCAAAACTTTAGGATATTCTGTAAATGATCTTGTGACTGTGCTATGAGGTGACAGAGGCATATATTGTGCATCATACTAGACAATACCTGTTCCCATCACCTACCACAAGTGGCAGCTGTTAAAAATGTCAAGATATGGCATGAGAAGTTGAAGACACATACTTGGACGCTTTTTTCCAAAAGTCATTTTGTTCATACTTTATTTTATGATGTGCTTTTCAGAAAAAAAATTATTTGAAAGACTCAAAAATGGCAGTGCTGTTTGATAGTTAAGATCAAGTATGGAATCATTGGGTAGGAAAATCTGGGACAAGGTTTTTTTAAATAATAATACATACATTATTATTATTATTATCATTATTATTATTAATATTATTATTGCTATTATTATTAATATTGTTATTATACCTTATTAGTAGTTGGAAATAGAAAACATACAGTAGGTATATTTTATACCACAATGAGAACTATGAAAAGTATAATTATGTTATTAACCTTGTTCAATAATATGGCTTATGCATCTAGTGGGCTTTGTTTAAAGCACTAGCGAGGTCATTGTTTTGGGAATTAAATTGCGGGGAATTCCTAAGATCGTTGGCACTAGGACTTTGTCAGTTCAAATAATTTTACTCCAATTTGAAGATAATGCGTTTTAATTTTCATACAGACAAATGAGAATTAATTATGAGCTAGCTTTCTTCAGTTAAGGTAATGGCTTAATATATGGAATATTACTATAACAAAAGCCTCCAAATTATATTTAATTGCCTTAAAATCTATTGCTGCTACAAATTCAGGACATAATAGATAACCATCCAAAGTCTTTTGGAATAAAAGACCAAATGAAATGACATTGCAAAAAATACTAACTATATGTCTTAGATTTATATTTCTTAGATGGATTGTGTTTATGCGTAACGTGTATAATTTATCGCCAATGCATGTAAAGTGCTTTTATACATTATTTGACACTATGTAGTGTTTTTCATAATGCAGATGTTGTCAATCTTGTTCATTTGATTTATATGTATTCTTATTTTTTATTCTATATATTTTTATTGTTTTACGATTATTATCATTATTGTTAAAAATGAAAATCTTTCAGTAAAAAAAAAAAATGACAAGATTTATATGTATTATATGTTATGTATCCTGTTATTTGTATTTTGAAAAATTAAAACTTTTTTTCCATTTAAATGCAAATAAGAAATCACACTTTTTTTTTTTCTACATCTTTTATATTTTTTGCAACATTTAATTGCTCGGAATAATGAAATGTTATATATTTATTTATTTATTTTCAGCGGACACAAGCAGATCAAGCTTATGTAAATGTGCAATGGCAACATAGCATCTGGTAGTTCTGTGTTATCAATGTTAAAAAAAAAAAATATCTAGCCCTAATCAGATTTAATGCTGGAAGCAGGAATTTGCCATATGGTTGTTATATTCAACAAAAATTGCTTTCTGAATTATTATCTGAATCTTACAAAACTAATTAAAGGAAAATAAATTTCTCTATTACACCTTGGTAATTCACCATTATTTATTTTTCTTTCAGTTAAAGAATAACCAAGTTAAGTAAATATGTCCTCTAATTTGGTGTTTGCAAAATCTGGAACATAAAACTGATTCTTCTTTACTATGTGCATTAGGACAAAATATTTGTTAGTATATGTTCAAGGTTAGGAGAGGGGCTTGTAAACAGAGGTGGGCTCCCCCTTGTGGTTCAGTTTGTGAGCAAGTTTGTTGATAAGCTCAAAAAATGTACATTAAGTGGTGGGTCCGAAGTCAAAGTTTCTAGGGTAACATGAAGCTGTGCTGAATATTGAGGAAATCAAAACAAATGCAAAAAGAGAGAGAAAATACAGGTTCGTATATTGGAGTGAAGCACATTTTCTTGCTCTCATCTATCATTATGTGATCATTTTTTTTCTGTTGATTCAAAGTGAATCTCAGCTTAGTCCCTCAATCGTCCAACCAAACTTTGAGTTTTAAGAAAGAGTTGTTTAAAATTGAAAAATATAATAATTGTTTTCATTAATTTCTTATAGATGTGGTAACTCAATTTCCTTTGTGACATCTTTATCTTAACTTTATGTTGACTTCATTAATACATATGCTGCCTCTCTCTTCTCTATGCTAGCTGTACGTAGGTATTATAAAAATAATTGTTTCTGGCATAAAATGTCTGACATTATGCACACACACAATACAATAAATACCGTGCTGCAGTAGGCACACCACACACATTCACATTCATTCATGCAAACATTACATGCACACAAATTTCCATGGGTATGGGAAGAAGGAACAGAACCCTCAAATAATGTTAATGGTTTGGAAGGAGTAAAATCCCACCACCCCTTCAATAATGATAATCTAATTATTAAGGCCATTTACTAATTTACTATTCATCATCTTAGCCTGTAAAACAATTATATTTCAGCAAGGATATAGAAAATTAATTCAAGTTATATGATTTTTGTTTTGTAAGAAATCACATATTTACATCCATTGGATAACTTAAATAAGGATGAAAAATACTGGACATTATTTTCCCAAAATGTCTAATACTTAAAAAAAATTATAAAAATTACCTTATTCTTAGTAAAAACATACCCAAAATATATTGCAATGCTTCACCAACACTTTTAGTGCAACTGCCTTTCATTGATGGTATTGATGCCTGTACAAAACCATTTTCTAAGAGGGCACACAATCTTCATAGTAACCCTCAAATTTTAGTTAATTCTTATGCATCTTGCTCTGATGCTTGTTGTGAAACTGAAACTCTAGTGCAGGCAACAGCACCCAGCACCACCCTTGTGAATCACCACTCTCAAAGTAAGATTGGAGATGAAGACAGGTTCCCAGGAAGTAAGAGGTAGCAGAGGGGTTTATTGAAAATAATAATAAATTAAGTCTCAAGTAAAACCGGAACCAGAGTGTCAGAGACGTAAAATGGGTGTGACTGAGTCAGAGTCAGTCAAAAGCCAGAAGTCAGGGAGAGTCGGACAGAGTTAAAGATACAAAGGTCAAGAATCCAGAGGTCTAACAGAATAGGTGCGAATGGATCAGGGCAGCAAGGAAAACAGAAACAAAATGCATCTCATCAAAATAGGGAACTACAGAATAATTAAACGTTGGGTCAGGACACACAGGCAGAGGTGCAGGACATACCCCTTGTGCCCAGATGACAAAGCTGCTGCTATCGTGAGTCCAATAATTAGTATTGGGTGCATTAACCCGCCATTTCCAAACATGCCACTGTGACATCTTCCCAATCATGCATGATCTCTAGACTGTGTGCCACAATTGGTGCCACTTCCCATAAATTACACATCAAAGATGTTGTGCAGCAATAATAATGCAACCTATGTTGCAACGTTGTTAAGCAAAGCTGGTATGCCCCTGGGTGATGCTGTAGATGCCAAGGACACTAGGGGCCACAAGGACATGGAGACATAGGTGAGAGTAGGCCTTGGTAGCCATGACATTTTAGAAATATGCTTAGCCACTTAACAATGTTATATAGTTACATAACTGAAAAGAGACATGCATCCATTTAGTTCAGCCTTTCTCACATCTGTTTTGATATTGATCCAAATGAAAGCAAGAAAACCAGTTTGAAGCACTTCCAATTTTGTAACAAAGTAGGAAAAAATTCCTTTTTGACCCCAGAATGGCAGTCCAATATTTCTTTGAATATGGCATTTATTACCCTATTAATTAGAAATGATATCCCTAAATATTGTTTTTGCAAATATTCATCCAATTGATTCTTAAGCATTTGTATAGACTCTTATAAAACCACCAATTCAGGCAAAGAATTCCACATACTTATTGTTCTTACTAAAAAAAACTTTTTTTTTTTGCCTAAGACTAAATCTCTTCAGTTTAAATGAGTAAATGAGTGACCGTGTGTCCATGTACTGTCCTGTTTATGAATAGATTTCCAGACAATGGTTTGTATTTGCCCCAAATGCATTTGTATAATGCTGTCATATCACCTCAAAGTCGTTGTTTTCAAAACTAAATAGATTTGAATGTGTTAACCTTTCTTCATAGCTAAAATGCTGTATTTCTTTTATTAATTTAGCAGCCCACCTCTGCACTTTTTCTATTGCCATAATATCCTTCTTTAGAGCAGGTGCCCAACATTGCACAGCATATTCAAGGTGTATTCTTACCAGTGATTTATATAGAGGCACAATTATATTTTCATCCCTAGAATCATTGCCCCTATTTATGCATTACAATACCCTACTGGCCTTTGCAACTGCAGATTGACATTACATATTGTAATCTAGTTTGTTATCTATAAGATAACATGTCATCTGCCATTTGAATGCCCAGTTCCACAATCTATCTACATCCTTCTGCAGCAAAGCAATATCCTGCTCACATCCTATTAATTTACAGAGTTTTGTGTCATCTGTAAACACTGAAACATGACTTTAAATTACTATTTCAAGGTCATTTATAAATATGTTAAATAGAAGCAGTCCCTGGACAGAGCCCCGAGAGACACCACTTACCACTTTTGTAAAGCTTGGAAATTTACCATTCATGACAACCCTCTGTACTCTCTCTTTAAGCCAATGTTTTACCCAAGAACAACAATTTATATCTAGACCAAATTATTTTAGTTTGAACACTAACCTATGGAATAAATTTATGGACATTAGAGATCGTTTGGGGATAAGTTTTTCTAATGTAGTTTTTACTAAGACAAGCACCAAGGATGTGTATGTTAAATTTAGCTACATGATATGCATCTAATAAGAAATATTCCATGAGATCGTAGCTGCGGCAATCTGTTTGTTTGATTGTTTTTAGGTAGACCCCAATGAATAAATGCATAATTAAATACATGCATGTTTTCACTGGGGTCATGTATACTAAAAAGTGAAATGTTATCTGGCCTTTTTAACAAATAATATTTTGAAATTCCTGTAATGTGATTTTCTTTTCATATGCAGTACTATACTGTGCCTAATAAATGGTAAAACAAACTAAATTAATAACAAAAGTGTTTTTTTTTTAATACACAACAACAGATCCAGCAACACACCTTGGTATATGAATATTTTATTGTACCAACAGAAGTGACAAGTCTTCATTTTTTGTCAAAAGTTAATTTGAATCTGAAACAAATTAACAATAAAAAAAAATCACACTTTAAGATGCTTTGCTGGATCACTGGGCTAAGGATAAAGGCATTCATAAGTAACACCTTCAGGACACAGTTTCTCTGTGTTGCAACACATTAAGGATACAAGCGATTTGGCATTTTTGCTTCTTGTTTGCTTAGCCATGATTCCCTCTGTCTCATTTAGCAAACCAACCGATATTTGTTTTTGTTTTTTGTGTTTTTTAAGAAGACGTAGGGATTTATTTTAGTTATTCAGTATGGATGTGCAATTCATTATTAAGTGAGAATGAAATGTAAAAAATGAAATTACTACACTATTTGTGTACAACTCATGCTACTACAGAAAGAAGTTGGATAGATTCACTTATTTGTCCCTTTTTTATGAATGAATCACATAGCGAGGATTTTAATTTGTGTTGGTTATTACACGTAGAGTAACACAATGAGGTCATTATTTTTTTTTAATCTGTGGTATACAATACATTGGGAAGACATTTCAACAATTCCAACGCAGGATCCTTCAACATGTTGGATCAATTACAAACACCATAACACCAACTCCTGTCTCCAGACACATTACTAATTTTCACCAAGGCAAAATGGATAATCTTAAATTCCAGGCAACTGAAAAACTTTTGCCTGATCCCAGGAAAGGCAATTTCAATATACAATTACTGCAAAAGGAATCGGCAATGGATTTATGCGTTCAAGACTTTGACCCCTCAAGGGCTAAATGAGGAGTTTAATTACACCTCTTTTATACATCAATAAACAAATTCAGTCCTTTTTGGCACGTTTTCAAACTATATGATTTATTCATCTTAATTAATTTTCCTTTTTTGATTTCTTCAGTTACACTTTATTTTCTCATTGACTTAATATTACGTGTCACACACCTATACAGTACCCATTTTATTTCTATTAAGTATTTCTATTAATCTACTTTTCATCTTTTATACATATTAGGATCCTAATTTATTTATCAGATAGATAATCCTAATTATTAGGAATCCCTAATATAGGATTTTGTTTTTCTCTTTCAGTAACTGTTTTATTCATACACTTAGTACACTCGCGAAATCATTAGCTTTAATTATTTTATTTAATGTTCTTTTTATTCTTACTGATTGATTCATTATTATTTTCCTGTACATCCATTTAATTTTGGATCCCACATATTCATTATTTTTTCTCACTGCATACTGTACAGGTTTGTACCACTCTGGCCACCATCTTCCCATGTAAGATGTCATAATTCCGCTTCTGTCTATTATTATTTTGAAGGTTAAAATGTTAAAAACTTTGCTGCATTCAATGGTTCTGATACAATATCTTGTGATAAGACAAAAGTAGGATTTCTTTTCTAAAGCATGCAGTGAAATGTTTGAAATAAAAAAATAAATCACTGGACACCAACCCCAACACTTCACATCAACCCTGACATAGTGGTAGAAGCATTATGGTTTGCACTTGCTTTAATGTTTCTCAGCCTAAATTGCATGCTGTCCTAGAGAGAGCAATCAATAAAAGGTGTGACAGTACATTTACCAGAATGTGAGTGGAAAGCAGTATGTCACTTGAAGCGACGTGCTATGGCAAGATGAAGATATGTTTTGGATTGCCCAAATCTGAGTTCATACATCAACCCAGTCCAGATATTGTGACAAACAAATGTTTCTAAATATAAGCAGATTCCGTTTGTGCATTACTATTATAGAGCAGATGATCAGAAGAAATTTTTTTGAGTAATATCTTCACCTAAAAAAATGCTAAATATGACTAAATATTGTTCTACATTAATTAATTTCTCAACCACCTGCATTTTTGCATAGAAACAGTATTTGACAGCCCACGTTCCTCTTTCAACAATACAAATATGTCTTTGTAGGTCAAAGTATAACTGCATTTTAGGAGTTTGAAAGGGACAGGGATGAGCTATAAGCACACACTACATTAGACAAGCATATTTCCTCCTATACTACCATTACATCCACACAAACACAATATCTGCACATTCTCTGGGGCATTGTTAAAAACTGACATTGCCAAAAGTGCCACCAAATTCTTCTACAAAAGAAGCAGTGTGTTTGAAGTGGATTTGACTATTTTGCACAATATATCTACTACAATATAATATACATAGAAATATTTTATATGTATTATTTGACTATTTTGTACAATATATCTACTACAATATAATATACATAGAAATATTTTATATGTATTATTTGACTATTTTGTACAATATATCTACTACAATATAATATACATAGAAATATTTTATATGTATTATTTACGTATAAACCGTCATACGTTTTCACCTCCTTCGCTTATCACTTTTTAAAAGTGAAAAAGAAATTAAATCATATCTTACTACATGTTGTATAATACACAATGTATGTAACCATGCTTCTTAAATCTGCATTTTTTTTTTTTTTTGCATTTTAGTTGTTTCAGGCAGGTTTTGAGCTTCTTTTATTTTACTTTCTATTTCTATTCGGATGATCTTTGTGAATATTATTCTTTACAGCAATGGATAGAATTAATATTGTACATTTTTACCAGTTACTATACAGACAAATACAAGACATAATGATTAGGAATCATAATTTAAACATAGATAAGAAAAACTGTTTTAAAAATATATCATAATAATACAGTGATTATTTGAAAGAAATCTACTTTCTATATATATGGTCAAATACAGCAGCAAATAAAAGTCATGTCAACACTTAGCCATGAAGTTATTTTCATTTGTTTGTTTGTTTTTGTTTTGTATCTGCTTGACATTTTTACTCACAAAATTATTTCAGCTCAGAGGCATAATGCCTGCCTGTGAAGTTATTTTAGTTTTTGTTCTTTTTCTGGCTGACATTTTACTTGTCACTAAATCAGTTTAGCTCAGAGGAATAATGGTTTGCAAAGCTCTATTCTTTCTACTGGTGATTGTTCTTGTAGATTGTCTTACATTAGTGCACAGCTTCCAGGGTGCCTATCGTATGGTTCTATTGTTTTGAGGTGTTGCGAATAATTGTTGAGTATTTACACAACGCAAAATGGTTCTGGGAAATAATATAGACAAGTGTATCGAAAAGGAGAAGTACTGATTGCACAAGTAGTATTGTGTTGTAATGAGTGTTGGTATGGATATATTCATGCCAGAACACACATCCGTTGTAGTGCTCTTTAATTTACTTGATATATTTTTACTTACCGTATATACTCGAGTATAAGCCGACCCGAATATAAGCCGAGGCCCCTAATTTTACCCCCCAAAAATGGGAAAACTTATTGACTCGAGTATAAGACTAGGGTGAGAAATGCAGCAGCTACTGGTAAATTTCTAAATAAAATTAGATCCTAAAAAAAAATATTAATTGAATATTTATTTACAGTGTGTGTATAATGAATGCAGTGTGTGTGTATGAATGCAGTGTGTGTGTATGAATGCAGTGTGTGTGTATGAATGCAGTGTGTGTGTATGAATGCAGTGTGAGTGTATGAATGCAGTGTGAGTGTATGAGTGCAGCGTGTGTATGAGTGCAGCGTGTGTATGAATGCAGTGTGTATGAATGCAGTGTGTGTGTATGAATGCAGTGTGTGTATGAGTGCAGCGTGTGTATGAATGCAGCGTGTGTATGAGTGCAGTGTGTATGAATGCAGTGTGAGTGTATGAATGCAGTGTGTGTGTATGAGTGGTGTGTGTGTGTGTGTGTTGCAGAGCCTTGGTGGGGGGTGGGCAATTTTTTTTTTATTATTATTTTAATTTTTTTTATTATTATTTATTATTATTTTTATTTATTTAATTTAATTATTATTTATTTTTTTATTATTTATTATTTTTTTTTTTTTTTTATTATTACTGTCTTTTTTTTGTCCCCCCTCCCTGCTTGATACATAGCAGGGAGGGGGGCTCTCCTTCCCTGGTGGTCCAGTGGCATTGGCAGTTCAGTGGGGGAAAGGGGGGGCTGGCAGAGCTGTAACTTACCTGTCCTGCAGCTCCTGTCAGCTCTCTCCTCCTCCGCGCCGTCCATTCAGCTCCCTCTATCAGCTCACACTGTAAGTCTCGCGAGAGCCGCGGCTCTCGCGAGATTTACACTGGGAGCTGACCGAGGTGCTGAACGGACGGCGCGGAGGAGGAGAGAGCTGACAGGAGCTGCAGGAGAGGTAAGTAAGATCTCTGCAGCCCCCACAGCCCCCTGTCTGTATTATGGCAATGCAAATTGCCATAATACAGACTATTGACTCGAGTATAAGCCGAGTTGGGGTTTTTTAGCACAGAAAATGTGCTAAAAAACTCGGCTTATACTCGAGTATATACAGTAATTAATATATGTAACGTAGGTTCTATATATAAAGAATAGTTCTCCATTCTCCGTTTACTAGATGGTATTTTGTACATGATGAAATTTACATTTATTGTAAATAAGGAAAGCAAAACTCAATTGTTGTGTTAATTATTAAAATGTTAACAAGTACTTTATTTTATATTAAAGTTGGAGAATACAAGCACACCAAAATATTTTAATTTTAAACAGAAACCTAGAAATTGTTGTGATTTTTGGTAATCCTCATCCGATACACAAGTAATGCATTGTAAAATCTAAACCATATATGTAAATGCACAATATCCAACATTGAAGTTGCTGTTTAGTGGATAAGGGAGTGCGCTCGTTCTTGTGTATTGTAAAAATTGGCCCCCAGCAACACCCCATTTAGTTTTTTTAAATTGCAATTGGTGTCTGTGTATAAATAGTCAATGATTTTGTTAGATCTTATGTGGATGAGCAGGCTTATTAAGAAGTGGAAAATTTGGGGATCTCTTGATACCAAGCCAAGGTCATGTAGAGCAAGAAAGAGTTCAGCCACAACTGCCAGAAGAATTGTTCAGGATACTAAGAAAACCCCACAAGTAACCTCAGGCAAAACACGGGCTACACTGGAAAAAGACCTTGTGATTTTTGTACAATACGACGTCACTTGAACAAAAATAAGCTGCATGGTCGAGTTACCAGAAAGAAGTTTTTACTGCGCCAATGCCACAAAAAAGCCCAGTTACATTATGCCTGATAACACATCGACACGCCCCACAGATTATGGCACTCTGCAATTTGGAATGACGAGACCAAAATAGAGCTTTATGGTCACAACCATAAGCACTATGTTTGGAGAGGGATCAACAAGGCCTATAGTGAAAAGAATACCATCCCCACTGTGAAGCATGGTGGTGGCTCACTGATGTTTTTGGTCTGTGAGTTCTAAAGGCATGGGGAATCTTGTGAAAATTGATGGCAAGATGAATGCAGCATCTTATCAGGAAATACTGTCAGACAATTTGCATTCTTCTGCATGAAGACTATGCATGGGATGCTCTTGGACTTTCCAGCATGAAAATGACCCTGAGCACAAGGCCAAGTCAACCCTCCAGTAATTACAGCAGAAAAAGGTGAAGGTTCTCGAATGGCCATCACAGTCTCCTGACCTTAATATCATTGAGCCACTCTGGGGAGATCTCAAACATGTGGTTCATGCAAAATGTCTAAATACTTTGCATGAACTGGAGGCATTTTGCCAAGATAAAAAGGCAGCTATACCACCTGCAAGACTGCACGTTGCCATTGATGCTAAAGGGGGCAATACACAGTATTACGAACTAAGGGTATGCAGATTTTGAACAGGCGTCATTTCAGTTTTTTCTTTATTGCCATGTTTTCTTTTATGATTGTGCTATTCTGCTATAACCTACAATATAATTTGAATCCCATAAGAAATAAAATAAATATGTTTTGCCTGCTCACTCATGTATTTTATTTATTTTTTTTAAATGGTACATATAGTACCAATTCTCCAAGGGTATGCATACTTTTGAGCACGACTGTATATATCTCCAAAATAATTGCACTTTTGGACTGACAAAATAACAGCTTTGGCATAACCACTATCACATAAATAATAGAGCATACTAACTATAAAGCAAACTACAAATTGAAAAAAATGAATATACATGTTCAAATTTCATTTTTGCCTCTTTACCTCAGACACATATATTACGATATTTTTTGACTAGGAATCTAGATCCCTCTCTTTCTCCATTCTCCATTTACTAGATGGTATTTTGTACATGATGAAATTGGGGTGCTTTACATTTATTGTAAATAAGGAAAGCAAAACTCAATTGTTGTGTTAATTATTAAAATATTAACAAGTATTTTATTTTATGTTAAAGTTGGAGAATACAAGCACACCAAAACATTTTAATTTCAAACAAAAACCTAGAAATGTTTGTGATTTTTGGTAATCCTCATTCGATACACAAGTAATGCATTGTAAAATCTAAACTATGTAAATATAAACATTATACTCTCACTGGATATATTCTACTGTCGCCCCTTGTGACATCATATATTCAGGCAAGATGATTTATAGACTAGTCCTCCCCTTTCTTGTACTACCTACAGTACATTAATGAATAATTCAGATTTTTACTAACCAGTTAGAGTGAGTGTATTTTGTACATGAATCTTAAATTGATACAGGCAGCTATTACTGAAAGAAAATGCAAGCATATTTTTCTGCATTAGAAATCAAAATGACTGAGCCTATTTCATTAATGGAAATATGAAATTCTACATGGCCATAGAACTACAGAGGCCATAACACTTAACAATGCTGCCTGTCTCACTAATGCAATCCATTGATCTAGTACATGGATAATTGCACATTTACCTCTGCTTAGACACTATAAATAATGTAACAAAAAAAAACATTATCCTTAAAGGAACACTGTAGAGTTAGTAATACCTATCTGTATTCCTAACTCTACAGTCCGGATGCCCCTTGTTAATTAGGTCAAATGTTTTTTAATTAATTTATAATAAAACAAATGACTAACCTTTTCTCCAGTGTTGAGTCTTCCTCGGCACGGCCGTGATCTCCTCCTCAGGTTGTGTCATAGAGGAGAATTGGGGACCTTAAGCACATTGCCATACAATTAATACAATAATTCTCTATGGCTGTCAATGACAACACTGCACCTGTCTACATGACATTACAGTATGCTATGGTATGAGAGTCAGGAAGTAAGAATCCTAGCTCTCATACTCAGTGAGCTTGGAGGCATGGCTCGAAGTCATGCTTCCAAGCCCTCTAATTAGTGAACTAAAGTATTTTTGTGGGTAGGAGAGAGGGAGCATGGCCGCAGGCACTATAACAACTTCTCAATAAAATGAAGTTGTAAAAGTGCCTAGTGTCCCTTTAAAAGCTGGGTTCAGAGTAGATTTTAGAAATGAACATTCTTTTAAGATTCACTTTTTCATGACAAACTATGTTTTCTTTTTTATTTTGTTTTTTCAGTGTATTTTCATAGTCATTTCAGTCTACAATCTACGTATTTAAAAAGAAGAGCATGAACTATTATATGTTTCTAAAGGTTTGCAAAAATTCATAAACATATGTAAATATTTTCATATCATTGTGTTAATGTAAACTGGTTGAAATTTTTATTTTTTTATTTTTTTTATCCAGGATTTAGTTAGCAATTTTTCTTTTTAGTGCTATCTATCCAGAGGAATTCAGTTCCTTTATAAAAAAATAATTGTTAAAGGTTTCACTTAGAAAAGGCTATGCAAATTTTGTATCTAGTTCTTAATGAAGAAATTAAGGAATTGGAAAGAGTTCAGGGACAAAGCAACACTAAATGTAGTTATGAGGATTTCAGATGCAATAACAAACTTGCATAGAGCAAGGGAAGACAGTGAAAACCTAAATGCTTTATTAAACGCGTTAATAAATTTCTAAATGGTAATCAGAGAGAACGCACTACTTCAAGCCAGCCAGTAAAAGAAGAGGGGGAACTGTAGGAACATATAAACCTATTATAGAAAAGGGAAAGTTCAAGAGAATAAATACAATTAACTCATTGAAGGAAATGGCCCTCATTAGTCCTGGTAATAGGAACACAGCTGGAAATTGTGTACAGTAACTCCTAGTGGGACAGGGAAGATAAGCTAAAAACAATCAAAGAAAAAGTAGAATTACCTGGGCCATTTAACATTTTAGGCTAAAATGGCAAAGCGGAAAAAGTAGCTACATCTGAATACAATTTATGATTTAGAGTCAACTTAACATTCTTTAGAAGATAGAACGCAAATAGAAAAACAAATTGCTCAAACCAGGAGTGGATACAAACACCCAAAGGATACTAAATATATATCAAAAAGTGAAGAGAAAGGTGATACAATACACAGTAACACTTTCAATAAGCAGATAAGGACAGACCTTGGTAACAATTGAATAAAAGTATCAGTAACTCAATAGATGAGTAAACACTGTATCAGTGCAAGTAGAAATAGTCCACAGACATATTAATGATCAGTCCAAAGAATGTCCTTATGTGTACAAAAAAGCTGGCCAATTAGTCTGGTACTAGAGCATAAAAGGGTAAGGTCCAAAAAAAAATGGACCTAGGGTAAAGAGAATAAAACACACTAAAAGGTTAACCTCAACTGAAAAAAAGGACTCCCCTAAAAAATCCTTATAGATGCAATAAAAAACTGTATTAGATGGATAATCTAATGTGGTTTCAGGAGTGGTATACACCTTTAAATGTTAAAATAACATGCAGCAATGCTATAATGACATGATCTGTCTTAAATGATCAAAATAAATGCAATATCAGTGTGCTTAATAACAGTGAGTCCAATAGTATGAGAAATGTCTCTGCATGGATACAATTGTATCACTTGAAATAAAAGTTATAATTACTATATGTTCTCATTACTCGTGCGTTCCAAATGCAGCCCGGTCGTCTTTACTGCAGTGGCACTTTCTGGCACTACAGTAAAGACGACCGGGCTGCATTTGGAACGCAGGAGGATCGGTGAGACGCACGCGGCTTTCAGCATCATCTGCCGACAGGACAAGTTCCTAACAGCTGCTAACACCGAACTTTTCTAATTCCAGTACAGCACTATCAGAACTTTACAAAATTGTAAGTGCTTTTTCCGTTTTTTATGTGGATAATAAATTCAATTTTAATAAGCAAGCACTATTGAATTCTTCACTACAGCTTTGGCAAAAACGGAGGGGTTTTTCCCATTAAACTGCAGGTCATTACTTATGACCTGTTAGTCATTTTTTATTCATTTCTTTCAAGTACAGAGTCACATATAAATCATCACTGTTATTTATTCAGATTTATATATTATTGTACCATATTATTCTAGCTAAATCAGCTTTATATTAACCAGTTTTATCTATAGCTGGTATAGGCTGCTATAGCTTACAATTTTCACGGACTGTGTAAAACTTTTATTTCAAGTGATACAATTGTATCCATGCAGAGACATTTCTCATACTATTGGACTCACTGGTACTAGAGCATATCTAGCTCATATTGTCCAGTTTCCCTGCTTTTTTGTATAGTCAATCTTTATATATATATGAGCTTACACAAATAAGGACATTCTTTGGCTACTATTATTACAGTGTCACACAGCTACCCTATATCATTCATCCTAGTATGATACTGGTGGTTATGGTTAGCCACTGCCACTTACACCAATTTGGAAAATAATATAAACAGGTCTTTTTTGTTAATTGTTTAATTTTCTGAGTGTGTTTAACCCAGGTTGTGCTGTGTAAGTTTGTGAGCACTTTGCAGTGCACTGTCTGCTGTGTGCAGTGTAGTGTGTTTTTATTTCTAAAGACAAACACTATAACATTACAGAAGTTAATCAAACAAGTACAAGCCCATTTTGCAAAAAAAAACAGCAAATTTGGCTAAAGTTGTGTTACTATAGACTATAGACCACAACATATGGAGTGCCAAAGGTTGCCTACCCATGCTGTACACAATACATATTCATATTTCAATATATTTTTTTAAAAATAATAGAAAAACCCATCATCATCATCATCATCATCATCAGTGTGATATATTAGTCCCAAGATTAAATTGAGGGAGGGTAGGTATGTTCCCCAATCCACCATCAGCAGTAGTACCATGGCCTCTGAGAGTCTGAACTTCTTCCTTGGCCATGAGGACTGCTTGTACCTGCTTGTACACCACTGCTTTCACCACCACTGCCACCACTACCACTATTAGCCAAGGTGAGTGGATTGGAATGTGCATGCTCGAACACTGTGCAAGTCAGTGGGGGCCGTGGACACTGGTGAGTAAGCATGTGTACTGTGTGGCCATTGCATTCAAAATGACTGAACGAGTAGTACAACAAATCTGCTTCAAATCTTCACTTTTTGTAAAATAAAAAAAAAAAGAAGACCCATTCTTCACACATAAAGCTAAAAAGCTTTAGGGCTCCAGAGCATCCCCTTAAAAGAACACTCCTAACACCTTAACAGCTTATTATCCTTGGATGAGCAAGGAGCTCCAATGTTTTTATTAGGAATTGGCAAAAAACACAAACATTTCAAAGATATCTGTTCCTTTTTTGTATTTGTATTTTTTATTATTTATATTATGTTTGAAATGGAAGACAATTAGAAATAGAATGTCACATTATGTTAATTTAACCTACTGAAATTCATTACATCTGCATCCATACCCATTATAATCTTCCGTGTGCCATTTAAATGAAGTCCTAAAGTGTTAAACATGGCACCTTATATGTGTATAGCTAGTATAAGCTTTTAATTTATTTTGTGCAAATTTGGTAGTTCTTTGGCAAGGGCCCGATTTTGCCATCATATTTACAATGCTGAACTGATGTGGTTATGTTGCTTATAGTACTTTTTCGGTAATTCTTTAGATTTTGCAAGATGTAATGACTCTACATAGCGTTTAATTAGCAAGCAGTGAACATGCACATGCATGGTAACATTAACATGAGAAATAAAGCTGTACAATTTTATAATTAACTTTGACCCATGAAAGTACTGTGTTCAAGTGATGCATTTGATGTCAGAATCACTTTAAAAGCAAATCAATTTCAAAGTGCTTTTTTTTTTAGTATGTTGCGGTTTATTTTACTATTCATTATTATTTGAACTGTAAAAGTGCACACGCTGTTGTAAATTCTACATACAGTAGACTAATGTGTGTTCTAAATCATGCCATGTATTATTATTAATATTTGAAAGGAAATTAAATCATGCCTTTATGCTTTAGCTTAGAAACCATGGTGATTATGCTGATGAGATCAGATCTACAGCTGGCAAACGACAGGGAAAAATGCAAAGTATACTTGACAGATGGTACATCTTTTCAAGAGAAACATTTTTGTATACTCAAAAAAAATCTTAAAAATGAATTGTAGTAACTTCAATCCTTGTGATAATGTATTCGCTGTTGGAACCTATGGACTATTGCTGTTAAACTGCTAGTCATGCCATCTTAAGACAGCTCTAGGGATCTTTTTTTTTGAGAGTTTGAGAAAAGCTTTGCTATTCCTTGTTATATACAATTGATGAACTATGTAATAAATATTTATTACTGTATTCACCGTAAGCAACAATAAGGAATTATGTAAGCTTCAGCCTGAGGCAATTACTCAGATTCTATCCCCAGAGCAGTTGTGCATTGCCAGAACCCAGTACTGATCGCTTAAAGAATTACTGTTTAAATCATCAAAGCTGGGACACAGTATTGGCTTTTTTGTGCGAATGAATTGGCAAGCAATGCTAAGTGAGATTTTACAGTAGTAATGAGAACATATAGTAATTATAACTGCTTGCCAGTGTACAGTACCTATTAAAAAGAGAGGATACGGTTCTCCATTTTTCCCATATAATTTTGCGGGCTATTAAAATCTTTATGTAGAATGCATTAATGTCAAATGCAAACCTATAACATTACTAGTACATTTTTAAACGTTGCATTTTTTGGCGGTGAGATATTTCAATTCTTATTAATGATTCAAATAATTGTAAAGTAAAAATGTAAAGCAGCATTGAAATATCAGTTTATGATTAGAGGTGTTGCAGTAATTATGAAATATTGTTAAAGGTTATTCCAAGTATCACAACCACTTCATTTTAAAATGGTTTAGCACTGAGTGAGATCTTTAGTGAACCACATCATGGCTTTCACTGGAGGTATGACTAAGGCAGAGATTACATTCTTCTTAAACCATACAAATGTATACCAGCAATGGATGGCTGTGAGAGGCTAAGATAAGTCAATGGACACTCTTCTTCACGCTGCCCTCACTGCCCTCTACAACTGAAATTAAAGCTTCCTCAATAGTCCAATTAAGTATTGGTGGACAGACTGCCAGGGACTCTAGTTTGGGGCTAAACCATTCAAAAATGGTTTAACACTGAATGGAAAGAAAGCATGAGCAATCTCCAGACACTATAATTACTTCATTGAGATGTGAAAGCAGTGTGCCTTTATGGTTAGTTTATGTAGCCATAACCCCAACCTTTAATTGGCACTAAATCTATTTGAAGATCAATATTATCTTAATATTATCTTAACCCTAAATTCTAGCATGCACACCTCAGGCATTCAAAGTGTTAAGCTGTTTAGCAGACATTTTATGTTACTGCATGAAAAAGGGAAAAGAACTAGTTGCGAGTAATAGCATTCAAAAAACAATTGCATTTAAAAAAAAAAATTACTGTTCAAAACTCTCTAACCTCCTCCTTTACAAATATAATGCAATGGAATGATGTTTGGTGTTCCTAGACTTCTTACGTTTTTGTGGGGGACAAATAATTGTACCCTATTTAAGAAAAAATGCCAGATCAAAAGGAACATTAGCAGCCAGTCAGTACCATTCTAGTTGACTCTTCACATTAAAACATAATTAAGGATAACAGGGCTCAATAGTAACATAGTTAAAACCAAGAAACATACATTTTCACCTTATACTTTGCATTGAGATGTTTAGTGATCAATGCAGGAGCCATTAAGGCAATTAAACCGTTTGGTATCTCAAAGTCCTCTGGTTCTGTTACTGTAACGTTTTATTACAAAAACATTATTACCTTCTCCAAAATCCACTTTTTCCATATCTTCTAATACATGGGATAAAACCCAGAATAATATATTATGACTCTCTGAAAGGTAAAAACCACTACATAAGGCTGTAGTAGTTATGATGTTTGGGGTAACCCATTCATTTTTACTAAGAAGGAAGGGGTCTGTTTCTTTCTATACTAATTATTTAGAATCTGTGCCGTTTTTCTGGCACTATAGATTCCTACAGTGCCCCATCCCTTGCGCCCCTCCTCCCGCAGTGCTGAAGGGGTTAAAATCCCTTCAGTCACTTACCTTAATCCAGCGCCGATGTCTCTTGGCACGGGGTCATACTCTGCCCACACTCCTCTCCTGCCAGCAGAAGTCAATGGTCAATGCTTTCCTGTGGGGATGCTAGTGATGCTGGAAGTCTCCATGCATTGCGTGAGGATGTCCAGAGACATTTAGGTGACCAAAATGGTAGACAGCCACTAGAGGTGGAGTTAACCTTGAGAAACTGCAATAATAACCACTGTATGGTTAAGGGACATGGGACATTGCACTCAGCTTAATGTAGTTGTTCTGGTGAGTATAGTCAGTCCCTGCCGGCTTTTCAATGTTAACACTACCTTTTCAGAAAAAAAGGCAGTATTTACATTACAACCTAGGAACACTTCTAGTGGCCACTCCTTAGACAGACACTAGAGGTGCTTCCTGGGTCAATGCTGCACAATGTAAAAGCAGCACTGCCGCACTGCCGCTCAATGTCTTCATGTAGACGCTGAACTTTCTCCATAGAGATGCAATGATTCAATGCATATCTCTGAGGAGATGCTGATTGGTCAGGATGTCAAAAGCATTATGATTGGCTGAGATCATCAATTCTTATGATGTGAAGAAAAGGCGGTGGTCCCATGCGGCACTAGAAATAAGGTGAGTTATTACTCTGTTACTCTATTGAAAGGGTACAAGATGGGGCCGGGGGGGGCTAAATAGTTATTTTAACACTATAGGGTCAGGAATACATGTTTGTATTTAGTACATTTAGTATTTATTTAGTATATTTTGTCTTTGATATAGTTTAAAATTAATACCTGAACCTGATTCTTCAGTTGCATGTCAACTGATCTCTTTCGCTTTACCATTACAGTAAGGCATTATGATATAAATAAAAGCAATCAGACATTCTCTATTGACAAATGAAAATGTGTTCTTAAAGATGAACAGTCCCCATACATATACACATTTACTAAATATAGGTATAAGTTAGCATAATTTTTAACATTATGCTAACTTATACTTACATTTAGTAAATGTATATTTGTATGGTGTGAAAAATTACCGTATATACTCGAGTATAAGCCGAGTTTTTCAGCACATTTTTTGTGCTGAAAAACCCCAACTCGGCTTATACTCGAGTCAATTGTCTGTATTATGGCAATTTACATTGCCATAATACAGACAGGGGCTGTGGGGGCTGCAGAGTGTTTACTTACCTCTCCTGCAGCTCCTGTCAGCTCCCTTCTCCTCTGCGGCGGTCCGTTCAGCACCTCGGTCAGCTCCCAGTGTAAGTCTCGCGAGAGCAGCGGGGTCATAGTGCGGCTCTCGCGAGACTTACACTGTGAGCTGACAGAGGAGCTGCACGGACCGGCGCAGAGGAGAAGGGAGCTGACAGGAGCTGCAAGAGAGGTAAGTAAACTCTCAGCCAGCCCCCTCCTCCCCCCACTGAACTACCAATGCCACTGGACCCCCAGGGAGTGAGAGCCCCCCTCCCTGCCATGTATCAAGCAGGGAGGGGGGGACGAAAAAAAAAATATAAATAATAATAAAATAATAATAAAAATAATAATAATTAAATAAAATAAAACATAACAATAAAAAATTATTAAAATAATTAAAAAATAATAATAATAAAATTGCCCACCCCCCACCAAGGCTCTGCAACACACACACACACTGCACTCATACACACACACTGCATTCATACACACACTGCACTCATACACACAGTGCACTCATGTACACACACATTATCATACACACACTGCATTCATACACACACTGCACTCATACACACACTGCACTCATACACACACACTGCACTCATATACACACACTGCACTCATATACACACACACTGCACTCATATACACACACACTGCACTCATACACACACACTGCACTCATACACACACTGCACTCATATAAAAACACTGCACTCATACACACACTGCACTCATACACACTGCACTCATACACACACGCTGCACTCATACACACACACGCTGCATTCATACACACACACGCTGCATTCATACACACACTGCATTCATACACACACACTGCATTCATACACACTTACTGCATTCATACACACACACTGCATTCATTATATACACACACTGTAAATAAATATTCAATTAATATAATTTTTTTAGGATCTAATTTTATTTAGAAATTTACCAGTAGCTGCTGCATTTCCCACCCTAGTCTTATACTCGAGTCAATACGCTTTCCCAGTTTTTTGGGGTAAAATTAGGGGCCTCGGCTTATATTCGGGTCGGCTTATACTCGAGTATATACGGTATATTTAAATGTACCAATCCACATTTCCTGTAGCTGGGTGCCTCCATTTTTATCTCCTTGCCAATCATTGTTCATGTTCTCTGTCCATTGAACTTTACAAGCAGCAGATAAAAAGCATAGATAAAAGGAGAACACTGATTCTGTTTGTGCTTCTTATTTGCAATAGTTTTTCCTGACTTTGCCTTGTCTGAATAGATTATGATGCCATCAACTAAATCTTTAATAATTTAATAATAACATTTTTTAAAAATGGATCATCGCATAAAAAAAATTAACACTCGTTACAGGTGATTTTCAATGTTTTATTCGATGGCATAAACACCATAAAAGTAACAGTTGCCCTGTAAATCATGCATATAATATCAGCAACTGTAATTTCACCAAAATTATCCTGCAGCAAAGCTTTGTGTCATGTCCCTGGCAGCCTCCATATATAGAAATGAGTCATCTGAACACCAGAGTTAGAAGTAGGATTCAGACTGATACAACACCCAGTAAGAGAGTCATCATCCACATGTATCCCATAACTGGTGCAATTAATGGAAAACAAATCGTGCATAATTCCTATAAAGGAAATACACTGTGCAACAAATAATAATGACAGACAACCACATATATATATATATATATATCAGTATATGGAAAAAAAATATCAACATATTAATATAGTTTGTTTATATTTCCAAATATTAAATACTTTTAACTTTTTTTTTTATCCAAGGATATAAAATCATTTGAAAACTTAACCAAAAATATACAATCAAGGCCTATATTGGAAGTGGAATCAAACAGAAACATTGTTCAATGACAGAAAAGGGAAGAGCTTAACCCCTTAAGGACCAAACTTCTGGAATAAAAGGAAATCATGACATGTCACACATGTCATGTGTCCTTAAGGGGTTAAAATGATGAATGTCAAGAAACTGAAATTTTTCAGGTCCAAAGAGCAATGTGGATTTGTATTTCTATATTTTTATTTTTAAGACATCACAAACACATATTTGTTAAAAGGTAAAATCTAAAATCTGTCATCGCTTCATCACATTGAAGTGGCTATAGTGCCTGTACTTCCATTCAGCTTTAACCTCCTGAGACTCAGCCCATTAACTTGTCTCCAGCAGCCTGGCCTCCCTGTGCTGTGCAGGCTAAGGAGGGAGAATCAGCCTGAGCAGCAATGGGCGGTGGTGATTGGCGGCGAGTGTCAGCTGACCACACTAAGCCTATTAAAACTGATTGTATGGTTAAGGAAGAGTCCGATCTCTGCCTTAGCCATACCTCCATTGTGGACTAGGCTGAGGGTGACCAGATATCTCCATTCAGTGTCAAATCCTTCAAAACTGTTTCATATTGAATAGATGAATGGTGCTAAGGAACTCCAGTACTTTCCAATTAAATTGAATGGTTATAGTGCCTACAACGTCCTTTTAAATATAAAATATATATTTTTATAAATATATTTTTAGAAATGTATAATAGATCACTTTTACTAAATAAACACATTATTAAAAATCCTGCAAAGTAACAGTTTCCCTGTGTGTATTATATAATTTCTCATTCTTTTATTCGTGTTTTATATTATTTTATGTTCAGTACAGCTGGGATTTATCAGATTAACTGAGCTTCTAATTTATTCATACTGCTCACGTGAGAAAATTCTAAATTAGTAAAATATTGTGGAACTTTATCACAGTATTTTTAACCTTTAATATTGCAAGTTTTTTTCACCAAGTTTGCCAAATGTGTGAATACAACCAAATATTTGATTTGCATTTACTGACTCAGAAATTAAGAATACATTCGGGAAATAAACAACAACATTGCATTATATTTAAATTAACTTTTAATATGAAATACAAAAAAAATGATAATATTAAGTAATTAATTTAAAAAGCAAGCAAAAATGATACAATAAACAATTTTCACAGGTGGTAACTTTGTTCTAATTTGTTTTTAACAAGGTCACAAATAACAGAATATTTCCATTCTCTTATTTTGAATAATTATATTTGTAAAAATAAATTCCATCAAGAACTCTGTGTGCATTTTTAAGTAAAATAAAAAAAATCATCAATTATTCATGCCATTTTACATACTATTTTACAACTATACAACACAATTGCTGTATAAATATGTTTGAAGATTTAAAACAGCATGTGAAATTTTAATGTGGCAATTTCTGATTCATAAAGTATTTTAATTTTATGAAAAAAATATCATGCACCCTGCAAAAAAAAGTGAGAATAAAATACTTTTTTAGGGAAACAAATATTCCATTCCTAACAATTCCTAAAGCTCTTTTAACAACAGATTTATCTATAAAAATCGTATCAACGGAACATTCAATTAAGTGACTTGATTATAAGACCTTTAACTTTGTGAGTTTTAAGCAATACAATGTATTTACATGGTTTGCTCACCTAAATTGCCCTCAAAGGATTAAATGGTTATTTACTAATAAAGCAATTTAATGGCTTCTGGTTAATTAAATAAAACATATAATTATATTAAATAATTGTTCTACTGTACATTGATGATTATGCAGAGATCTCAAAACAGATGCTTGACAACATTTACAATTTTTTTTTATATTGCTGTCAAACTATGTAACAATGGATAAAGGATAGGGCAAATAACTTAAACTCCTTAAACATACAAAACAGTCGCACAAAGATGTGTTGTGCTTTTATTATTGCTAATGCAAATTAGAAAACAAATAAACGATGAATATATGTCAGTATGCCTGTATATGTAAGTAGACAGGAACAGAGACTGGTAAAAGGTGATGGGTGAAGTAAAAAAAAAAACTGAAAAAGTGATGGGAGAGTTTTTAAGAAGGTTAAAGAAAGTTCTCAAGTATGTACTCTATGAATCAAGCTATTAAACTCTTAAACCATTTGGGAGATATATATTGGGAAATTAGTTAACCCTTTAAGGACACAACTTAAAAGGGAATCATGACGGGATATTTCCGTCATGTCATGTGTCCTTAAGGGGTTAACAATTGTAGGTCTTAGGTAGGCTCAAGGTGATT
Source organism: Pelobates fuscus (assembly GCF_036172605.1). NCBI lineage: Eukaryota > Metazoa > Chordata > Amphibia > Anura > Pelobatidae > Pelobates > Pelobates fuscus. Next base: position 85,232,519 of record NC_086322.1, read on the forward strand.
GCTTTAAGCAAATTGTTAGTCATAATATTTACAGCCATAAATGTGTCAAATAAATCTAAATTGAAATAAGGCATCTTATGAAATTTTGAACATACCTTGATAGCCTGTAGGTGCTGACTTGTTGCTTAATGCTTAATGAAAGGTGACAGGAGATTCAAATGTAAATTGTTGATAGTCAAACCAAAAATCAGCTACAAAGCTACCTTTTCAACCCTCCAACTTAATTGTTGGGGGGAAGTGGAAAAACAACCGGTTCCTCTCCCATCTTGTTTGCTGTATGATGGGAACTTATTGTAAAAGCATAAGGAACCCTGGGTCCATAAAAATCAGGAATGAGTGTTGGTGGTGAAAGACAATCTACATGGATAGTTCACTCCTTTGGCTTCTCCTACCCCTGCTTCATCTTCTTTGTTGTGACATGAGCAGTGGAACTAGTCATAAAGGTGCCAGGGATTCCAAATTGTATATATCATACCTTGCTAAAAGGTTAAGTACCAATGGGAGATAGGCATTATTATTGTCCATACCTTCCAGTGTCATTAACCAATATATTTATATATATGTACAACTTTATAATTGACCCATTTTACTTGTATGGAAATGAACACAAAAAAAAAAACACGAATCAATGCACATGGGTACAATCAAATTTTCCAAAGGTTTAACTTTATAATTTATTTAAACATGTTTTACTTAAATATGACTAGAAGGTTCAGTCAGTGCTTTATACAATTCCTTTGATTAATTTTGAAAATATTAAGAAGTAATACCCTTTTTGTGTTGTTATACACAGAAGGACTTCTTGAATGCAATAAAGATGAAAAAATTATATATATTTTTGCTGATAATGTACTAGACTAAAGTTTACATAAAGCTATCCACCATGTACTTTAATCTGACACCTGATTAAAAAACAATGTTTTGGGTTATATATTTATAAACAAAACAGTCTGTTAATTTATTCACACCAATTGTTATATTGCACTCATCCATCTACAAATCTGGATATGGATCATGCAGTTGCAGATTATATGGCATCCTATCCTATATCATATAATGCAAAATGGAAAAAGCTAATGAATTCAAAACAATATCAGTAGATGAGATGTGACTCTTTGCAGGATATCTATACTCTTCACTTGCTTTTGGATTGGAAGATGGTAAGGTTTATAAAATTTAGGTAAAACACTTATGCTCCTAAAAGCAGTTAAGTAGAGGATAGACATGTGCACCAGTTAAATTTAAATTTCATACTAATGAATAGTGTTGTCGCGAACCCGAAATTTTCGGTTCGCGAACAGCGAACACGAACTTCCTCAAATGTTCGCGAACCGGCGAACCGCGCGAACCGCCATTGACTTCAATGGGCAGGCGAATTTTAAAACCAACAGGGACTCTTTCTGGCCACAAAAGTGATGGAAAAGTTGTTTCAAGGGGACTAACACCTGGACTGTGGCATGCCGGAGGGGGATCCATGGCAAAACTCCCATGGAAAATTACACAGTTGATGCAGAGTCTGCTTTTAATCCATAAAGGGCAGAAATCACCTAACATTGACACCTGTCCTCTTTAAAATCTAAAGCTTAAGCTATTGTTAAAATAGATATGAGTGGTGGCACTGACTGTGCAAATGGGCAAGGCATCCAACCTGACACAGAAGCTGGCAGGCAGGCAACTGCTCTTCTATTACAGTGAAAACAAATTATTTATTTAAAATCTAAAGCTTAACCAATTGTTAAAACAGATATGAGTGGTGGCACTGACTGTGCAAATGGGCAAGGCATCCAACCTGACACCGAAGCTGGCAGGCAGGCAACTGCTCTTCTATTACAGTGAAAACAAATTATTTATTTTAAATCTAAAGCTTAACCAATTGTTAAAACAGATATGAGTGGTGGCACTGGGCAAGTAGGCACAGTATCCAATGTGAACCTCACACAGAAGCTGGCAGGCAGGCACCTGCAATTACATTACACAGGAAAAAAAAAAAAGCAGCCTGATGTTATAGCCCTAAAAAGGGCTTTTTGGGGTGCTGTCCTTACAGCAGAGATCAGATGAGTCCTTCAGGATTGTAGTGGACACTGATTACCCTAGCCTAGCTATCAATTTCCCTATCTAATCAGCAGCAGCTAAACTTTCCCTCCTCTCACTAAGCATGCAGCTTCAGAATGAATCGAAAATGGATGCTGGGAGGGAGGTTGGAGGGTGTGGAAGGGAGGGAGTGCTGCTGATTGGCTGGAATGTGTCTGCTGACCGAGAGGCACAGGGTCAAAGTTTGCCCAATGATGACGAATAGGGGGCGGATCGAACCGCCATGTGTTCGCCCGCGGCGGCGAACGCGAACACGCTAAGTTCGCCGGGAACTGTTCGCCGGCGGACAGTTCGGTACATCACTACTAATGAATTCATACAAAATTAAAGATTTAATTAGTCCATTACGAATTATGTAAAACATTAATTTTGTAGGATAAAATTATTTAAAATTTTTCATTTTTGCCCTTTAGGATGAAAAAAAACACTGCACATGCGCCAAAAAAAAGCAAGTAGGGAGTTGGCAGCACTACCAACTCCCTCCTTGTAATAAATATAAAAAATTTCCACCACCCCCTGCATTAAAACCTATGGGGGGTCACTATGACCCCCATATTAATAAAAGGGAAGTTAAATCCGCTGGCTGCTCACTGTCTTTTAAAACTACTAGTGATTGGGCAGCTATTACTGCCCTGTCACCAGTGAAATAAGGGGGGGACCTGGTGGGGAACCCAAATAACTAAAATGGGGGGACATAGTGCCCCCCCCACGCCACGTCTCAGGCTGCAGGGAGAACCAGCGTTCATTCTCCCAAAGCAAAGATGTTACAAAACACCCTGTTCCCTTACTATTCCCTGTTTTGCTTGGTAAATAACGTGTCCACATATTTTTTCCCCAGTGTTGTTCGGTACCCGAACAAAACTATGAAATACCGACACCACCCGTATGCTTATTAACTTTGTTCACTCCTGTTAACACCTCAATAACGATTCACACCTCAGTGTTCTAAGTGGTCGGCTGGGTGGCCGCTGTTCGTATGCACGAACACATGATGGCGGCTTTCTTGTTCGCACGAACGCAGGCAGTTGTGTTTGTTCGTCGAGTGCATGGAACTAAAATCGGACACTCAACCTCGCGACACTGCTGAACTTCCATCCCTGTCTGCGTTAGTTTCTTTACTTCCTGGAAGAGCACTGTTTGGTGGAATCATTCACATGGGTTCGGTGAACACTATCTGCCTATCCTGCAGCACGCAGTCTATTAAATAAAAGAAATGAAATGAAAAGATAATGCATTCGGCATTTGCCCTTTCGTTTTGTATATAATTCATATGTAGGACTTTCATTAATGTTATAGTAAACAAATACGAAAAAGTCCGAAAATTCTGACGAAATCATATTTGTCTGATAACTAATGCACATGTCCAGTAGAAGAGACCATAAGACACAGGGCTATTAATCAAAGGGACAATTGATGTGAATTCAAAGGGAATTTAGACCAAAATAACAGAAAACTTGCCCCCGGTAAATTCTGAAATTCAGTTTTTATAAAGCCTATTTTTGCCTTAAATTTGAAATTCTCTTTGTGAATTCCTGACAACTCTCACTATTGTGAATAACACTGATAGACTAGAACTTAATTATATTACTCAAATAAGCCAGGACCAGTATTCCTGTTATAAAAACTCAACTCTTGCCTTTTGTTCTCTTGTTGGTAAAGGAGAGGTATCCTCTTTACTACTTAGCAAATACTGAAATATTATACTGAAATGTTATGTTCCTAAAATGCGCTATTAATTCTAACCTATGCTGCTTATTAAGTGCTAACAAAAGTTCAGTTACAATTAAATCATTTAACATTTTAAACAATTACATTTGATGTGATTTTTTTAAAGCTGTGTGATCTTTAACAATGCTGTTTTTGACATTCCTGAAATGTGTGGATATAGTTTATTTACACTTTTTGGGAATAGACTACAATTCAATATTAACCCCTTTTCCTAGCTAAGAGCAGGGGCAAGTTGGTCACACTACATTGAAATTCACATCATAAAAACACATAATGTTATGCACATATTTTAGTCATAACAATGCAATCATTAGCACATATGCCATATAAGCAATAATCCATCAAAAAGACGAAAAAATTAATTGTTAGCATATTTAAGGAATGGCATGTTCAATTAATTATGTATCACAAATGCATATTTTAGACAATGAAATACATTTCTTAAAGATAAGGTGTTCTATAGCACAATACATAATTTGTTTTGATCTATCTATCTATCTATCTATCTATCTATCTATCTATCATCGTTTAACAGAGCAAGCCCTGGTTCTATGACTATAATGCCCCACATAAAAATATGTAAATCAAAATAGAAAAATAAACACTGCCATGGATGTATAATACATTTATTGGTGTGTAAAAAATAATAATGATAATAAAACAATTATAATGCTTTTATATACAATCGCTAATTTAAATACTGTTAACGTGGAAAAGTTCAAAATTTACACATATCTACTCTCATTAGAAACACTGGAAACAGTTATTTTGGGGAAGCAGGGATTATACGAAACAAAGACTGATAAAATAAATATGCACAAAAGAAAAAAGATTTAATGTATAAACATGTTATACAGTAGTATTAATAAATTTACTATTGTACTGTATACTTATACATATATGGCACTACTTTTACCATAAATAGCACTGTGAAAATGTTTTAATAAGACCAAAAACAAAAAATCAAAGATGTAATATGACATCCTTTATTCAGGCAGGCCACTATCCATCTGCAAATGGATTAGACTTGCATGAGGCCAATGGACCATTTCTTTACCACTTCCCTTATTAATTAAAGACTGCAAAGGGATATCAATATTTAACTTGTATCTGTAACTGAAGAGAATGGTATCTCTATGTTTAGTATATTAAATAATTTGACACACTGTAAATCAATTAGTGTATGCTACTATTATACAGGATTATTGCTTACCATTAATACATGTATTATACACACTACATACCTCAATGGAAGAACCAGATTCAATGAAAAATGTTCTGTTTCTTCAGATAAATATACCAAAATAAATATTTCTAGTATCTTATACAGATAAAGTGCTCCGCTTAGCCTCTTTTTTTTCTATTCACATGTTAACTAAGAAATATGCAATACATTTTACATCACATGCAGTGCTTCCTGGGTAATACATTCTTTGCTTTCAAAATTCACTATTTACTCTAAAGTCTGTAATAAAGTATATTTGTGACCTTGGCAAATACATTGTCAGACTCAATAATAGTAACAAAACAAAACTAACAGAGCACAATTAATTATGTTTACACCTCATTATTTAACTTCATGTAATCGTCAGGAGGGTGCACATCCTTGAGAAACGTAACAAAAAAAGCTGCACTACTTTTTTACAGAAATACTGTAAAAAATTAAAGGATACTTTGCAACCACAATGTTTTCCATGTAAATAAAAGTGATTAGGTGTTAATACACAAATTTAACTATTGAGGTGATTTGCAATAAGATTACAGTAGGTTGACATTATTTTTGTGCAAATACAAAAGTAGAGAATCGAGACATCGCAACCCTTTGAGTGTCTGAAGATCAAATATCAAGCTGTTGGGTAATACATATTTTTACAACTCTCAAACAGAAATGGTAAATGTGCCATATAATACAACTCAAAAGCCTATATTTACCACAAAGTTCTATCTGTGACTGGACTTAAAAAAGACTCATTAGTGGTGTGAACTCATGTGATGTTTGATAGGGAACCTGTCTAATTTAGCCTCAAAGTTCAAGGGCTGATGTCTTTTTTTTTCTTGGGTTCCAGGTTATTTTTTTTCTATAGACATGGAGTGTGTATTGTTTAGTTATGCTCAATTCACATCTGATCATGCTTGGTGTTGCGCTACTTTTAGGCTAGGATACTTGATTTGCAAACAAAATGACCTTAGTATGAAGGGCCCTTTATTGAAGTCCGTCCTAACTGGGGAGCACTCTGCCCCAAAAATTATTTTTGATCCATTAAAAAAAAAAAAAAAAAAACATGTAACATATGTTCAGCCATTTAGGATTATAAAAAAGTATTAAAAAAGTCAAGGTCTAGTACGAACTAAGTTTTGGTGGCAAATTCACAACGGGGATTTAGATTTTAGAATAGTTACTATTATATTGAACAATAAGCAAAATTACTTGAGATCTAAGAAAAAAACAAAATTTTATGAAGAACGCATTTACCTACTTATATATAAGAATTAGAAGAATAGCGGGGATAGAGTCATTTAATTCTATATTTATGTATTATATGTGTTCATGCTAGATGGGTTTTTAACTGTAATCAAAACATTTTCATAAAGAATTGATAGAAACTTGCAATATTTTGTGTTTTGAAATGATTCTTTTTCATCAAAATTATACATAAAATAAATTTAGATCCTGTTTTTTTTTTCAAGAATGGGGTACACTGTGTGTGCCTGAAGAGTGTGTACTTTGTGGCATTGCAGTAAATTGACACTTCTCTAGCACAGCAACACAATAATAAACATATTCCATTTGAGAACCTATGCATACTTTCATTATGAAAGCATACTTCAACAAATAGGAAGGCAGTTGTATATGGCAACACATTTCCCTGATATGTATTATAGTTGCAGAATTATCTCCTAGAGAAAATGAGTTGTTAATCGTAGCACACTGCACCAACTAAAAAGAATACATTATTAACTTTTGCACTTAAAATTTGGAAACAAAATGTGCATTTGATACATGAATCCATAAAATATAGGTAAAGTACATTTTGCATTTATGAACTTAGAAATCATTTTTACACAGCATGTTGCATTATTTGCAGTAATTAACATTATTTGTCATAAAAAAGATTAATACTCTAAATAACAAAATACTGTAGGGTTCCGATAAGGGGAAAAAAAAAAATACTGGCAATTTATTTTCTCTGTTAACAATGAACCATTCCCCATAAACTGCATCAAAACCTTAAATCAAAGTAAATTCACTTTGTAAACAGGAAATTGTGTATATAAGTCATGATACTCAGCTATTCAAAGCTCGTTCTAGTTAACAGAGCCCCCTTCTTACCAAAGAGGTACTTAGTGTACATGTCAATTCAAAATTCAGCATTTATTATTAGCCATACTAAAACAATCTATTTGAGTCTGAAGATGCTAATATACTATTAGCAACGTTGACTTCTATTTTGAAAAGACAAGACCTTCTATGGCCAGTTCCCTATTAAGATAGGTAGCCCAGTATACCAAGTTAAATGTACCAAACAAAAGTGGGAATACTATCCGAGACATTCTGTCAATTTTACTAACACTGTTAAACGTTTTCTTTGCTTCCTGTGGTTTTGCTTTGCTAGCATCCGCAGTTGCACTTTTCGATATTGTCGGCAGAGCTGAATCCTTGGTGATGTTCGGAGCATAATTTGCCACAGCCACTGCATAAGCATTATTTTTCTTAATTACAGACGCTTTTTCCTTTTTCTACAAAGAACACAAAAGCTGGTTAAAATAAACTCTTCTAATTACGTCAATTTACCAAGATTATTTTTGTAAAACTAGTTTTATTAAGCAGTTGCTCTGGTGTCACATTCAGCAATCTATTTCTTGAAGGTAAATAAAAACATATTGCTTCTAAATAAAATAAACAGTTTGATCTCTCTATTTTCAAAGGGCAATAACTCTTCACATACTAATTCATTTAAATGATGGAATTGAAACTGTCACATTTGAGTTAGTGCCAATTCCCTTCTCACCCATCCAAGTAAAACATTTGAAAGGGCTTAATGGGAGGTGTACAATCGGGGTAAGTGGACCTTTACTCCACAGAACTTTAAGGTAGAGGTGCTAATAATTCCCTTTGATGCCTTAAGTGCAATTTTAATATTTTCTACCTGTAAATCTGTGAACATGTATGCCCATTGCCCATCATTTCCATGATGCCATCCCATACATGTGCATTCACAGGATAATGGGGTAATAATTGTGCCCAGTCGTATGTTAATAAACTCATATACTGTGTTTAAAAATATAACTACACTATTTCAGAAAAAGGACATAAAAACATTAGTGTGCAATTTTTAATTATCAATCTCAGATGTAAATTTTTCTCTCTATAAAAAATGTGATAACTTGACAATCAAATAAAAAAAACAATAAAAAAAAAACAGTGTGAAAAATAAATGAGTTATATATTTTCCATCTTGCAGTTGTACAGTTCACTTGCCAATCCTGTGAAATTTAGAGAGTAAATCTCATGGTAATAGCAATCTCAGGTTGAACATTTAATTCAAAATAAAATTATTATCAAAAAGTAGAGACACATATTGACATTACAGTGTATCAAATCGAGTCAAATCTCTCCAACCTTTTTAAACTACTATTAAGATTTTGTGACCCACAACATTTGAGGTAATGTGTGGATCATTCCTGGGTAAATGCTGGTGTATTTCAAAATTGTATCAAAGATGAAAAAAGGTCAAACATTGTTTGGCTTGCTAATATCCTTTACAAAATGGACCAAAGCTGAATTTTCAAAAAGAGTACATAGACCTTTGATGTGAAATATATGTAGACATGTCAGATACAGCATGCTTTTTCTACTTTAAATGATCATCTAATTTGCTTCTTCTATTTCCCTTACCTTACGGGAATTCTTTTCAAATTACAGCTTGACTTACCTATTCAAGATTTTTTCATTGAAAAATACATTACATTGTAAATAAACATCACTAGTTAAGATTAATTAATGGGAAAGAAATTCTTGATTTTCTTAATCAAATCTAGATTTTAACAAGCATTTTTTCTTTGCTTATTTGAAATTCTTGAATGATTCAACACAAGATCAAAAGAAACCTGTCTACAGTCTAATTTTATAATCCAAACCCTAAAGAATAGAAGGCTGTTTTATATATTGTAATGTATACAGTTAGAGCTGTCTGAAAAATTGTGCACCCAGATGAGTCAGTGCCAGTGTTTAATTAAAGATAGTGACTGCTTTCTAGGTGTTTTGTTACCAGTTCTATTTATTTAATTAGGAACAACTTTAAAACCGGTATAGTGCTTTCATCCATTAGAACAGAAGCTTTCAACCAAGCCTTCACACCACAGTTGAGGGGAATTTTATAGATCAATAAGCCACCACGAAAGAAAACGTTAAACTATTTATATTGACTCAGGGATCATGATTAAATTTTCCATGTTGCTCCTTGTTTGCTATTGCCCATATAATGTTCTCATAATATGCTTAATTAAAAATAGTGGCACTTGCTTATAAATCTCTACTTAACACTGCTACACAATACACATGTCCCATCCAGACCCCTACACTCTGCCAAAGACCTGCTTTTATCCTCTGTTTGTTCTCGCACATCTGACACTCACATTCAAGACTTCTTAAGGGCTGCTCCTTTTTTAAGGAACTTCCTTTTGTGCTCCATTAGACTTTCCCCCGGCATATGTATTAAAGTATTAACAGCCTTCTGTTCCTGTACCTTGGTATCCCACCTTGCTTCTACTCCTGCTACTGTGTCATCAAAAAAAACCCTCTTTTGACGGATGCACATGCTGAGAGCTCCCGAGAGAGACCTACTAAATACCAGCCTAACTTAATCAACAATATCCCAACTTACCCAAAACTAGCCCGAAGTGATGGGGAAGAAAATTAAAGTCTGCAAAAGTGAAGCAGCCCCCTCTACCAAGGATATTGATGCCCTGCTCTGAGGTAAATTGCTGTTCCTGCCTTCTAATATTGCGCCCAGGTGTACCCAGCAAGAGACCTCCTTACACAGAGGTGGATTTGATTCCCAAGCATGCTAGACCTGTGCCCTGCACAGAGAACATACCGGCCAGTAAGGCAGACATCAAGAACATGCTGGCTGAGATAAAGGCCTATCTGCCAACATTGCACTAGTCCACCAAGACATGGAGACTATCACTGCCAGACTGCAGTCCTTGGAGGACGAAAGGAGCATCTCCAGAGGCACACAGAAAGACCTGTCCACTGACATAAACCAACTGAAGCAGATCACCCTCACTATGGAGGGCAAAATAGCTGTGCTGGAGGACTCCAAGCTGCAGCACAATCTAAGGCTCCACAGAGTTCCCGAAGACATCACAGAAGCGGAGGTGCCTCACTACGAAGGCTACTAAGTGTCAGGGTACCTGAGGCCTCTACCTCCAAGGGAGGTAGAGACTTGGTGGTGTATCCGTCCAGGCGAGCTGTTTCCTCCGTTCCTCGCGGTTCATCCAGTCACTTAAACACCGGCCGCGAGGAATCCACGTCCTTTTCTAGCAGGACGCTCAATACGTGACGTCATGACGCTAGCACGAGCATCTGTCACTCAAGTGTCCGATATCCAATCGGTACTTGTCAGAGGCGTGATTTCCATCCAGAGCCAGGGTATTTAAGCTTACTCCTTACTTCAGCTCATTGCCCTGTCGTGGTTCTAGCTTGTCTAGTCACTCAGTGCTCTGGTATTTCTAGTTTGCTCTATTGGTTTTGACTCGGCTCGTTGTACTACCCTGCTTCTCTGTTATCCCTTGACCCGGCTTGTCTCTCGCTTATCTGTCTTCTCGTTCCCTCGACCTCGGCTTGTCTCTGACTATTCTTTACTCTCGGTACGTTAGTCCGGCCACTCTAAGGCCCGGTATACGTACCTTTCCACTCTTTGTACTCTGCGTGTTGGATCCCTGTCCCGATCCTGACATTACGACAGGGCCAATGGATCCTGCAGGTACAAACAGTCAGCTTGGTTCTTCGGATCCCAGGTTTGACGCCATGGAACATAGGATGGATCAGATGGCTTTGGCACTACAGGCACTTTTGTCTCGTGCTAGTAATCCACCTGAGGAGACACGTACTCCTTCTATCTCTCCTGCAGTCTCAGGTCTAGAGGTAGCCACTGTAGGTGCTTCTTCCCGTATTACCCCACCAGTACGTTATGGCGGGTCACCGGAGAAGTGTCGTGGCTTTCTAAACCAGATTAGCATCCATTTCGAATTACAACCCCGCTCTTATCCTACAGATAGAGCAAAGGTTGGATTTATTATTACTCTGCTCATTGAAAAAGCTTTGAGATGGGCCAATCCTTTATGGGAGAATGATAATCCACTAGTCTATAATTATAATGCCTTTGTAGCTGCGTTTAGAAGAACTTTTGACCCTCCTGGCAGAAAGGTCAATGCAGCTAGATTAATGTTGCGCCTTAAACAGGACAATCGAACACTTGTGGATTATGCACTAGAGTTCAGATCCTTGGCGGCAGAAGTTAAGTGGAACGAACAGGCTTATATAGATGTGTTTCTGAATGGGTTATCAGATGTAATTCTTGACGAGGTCGCTACTAGAGAACTCCCTGAAAATTTGGAGGATTTAATTTCTTTTATATCTCGTATTGATGAACGCTTAAGAGAGAGGCAGAACACTCGAGATAGGACCCGTAGACCCTCCTTTAAACTAGCGCCTACCTTTCAAATCTCTGAGTTCGAAGACTTACGTATTCCTGAACCTATGCAGATAGGCAGTACTCATCTCACTGAAAGGGAGAGACAGTACAGGAGAAGGGAGGGTTTATGTATGTATTGTGGAGTCAGGGGTCATTTACGCCTAAATTGTCCCAATCGTTCGGGAAACGCTCGCACCTAAGTTCCTCTAGAGGACAGGCCTTGGGTGTTTCTACTTTGTCCTCTATTCACAACTACAAGGAGCTCAGGCTTGTGTTACCCGTTTCTTTAAAGTGGGAGAAGGGAGTAGTTAAGACTATGGCACTAATCGATTCTGGAGCTGCTGAGAGCTTTTTAGATCAGGGTTTTGCTGCCAAGCATGCTATTCCATCCCAGTTAAAAGAGACACCTCTGGCTGTCGAGGCCATCGATGGTAGACCGTTACTTGAGCCTGTTATTTTCCATGAGACCATACCGATTAACTTGACTGTTGGCATCCTGCATAAAGAGGATATATCCTTGATGCTCATTTCTTCTCCGTCTATTCCCATAGTCCTGGGGTACTCCTGGCTGAGGAGACACAACCCTATTATTAATTGGGAATCAGGGGAGATAGTTTCGTGGGGAGAGAATTGTCAAGAAAAATGCTTGCGGAAGGTCTTACCTCTTGGATTAACTAATACATCGAATACCTCTGACAATCCTACAGAGACACAAATTCCGCCTCAGTATCTAGATTTAAAGGCAGTATTTGACAAAAAGAAAGCCGATACCTTACCCCCACACAGGTCCTTTGATTGCAAAATTAACCTACTCCCTGGTACCATGCCTCCCAGAGGTCATGTATACCCATTATCTATAAATTAGAACTCAGTCCTAGAGGAATATATTCACGAGAATTTAGACAAGGGATTCATCAGGAGGTCCTCCTCCCCTGCCGGGGCTGGATTTTTTTTTGTTAAAAAGAAAGATGGTTCTTTGAGGCCTTGTATTGATTATCGAGGCTTGAATAAGATAACCATTAAAAATGCCTACCCGATTCCCTTGATCACCGAACTCTTCGATCGTTTGAAGGGCTCTACTATTTTCACCAAGTTAGACCTCAGAGGGGCATATAACTTGGTGAGAATCCAGCAGGGACATGAGTGGATGACGGCATTCAATACTCGATATGGCCACTATGAATATACTGTCATGCCTTTTGGGTTATGCAATGCGCCAGCAGTATTCCAAGATCTGATTAATGAGGTTCTTAGGGAATTTCAGCAAGAGTGCGTCATTGTATACCTAGATGATATACTCATTCATTCTAGTGACATTGAGATTCATCACAAGCAAGTCAGGAGGGTTTTGCACAAGCTTCTCCAGCATGGCTTGTACTGCAAGTTGGAGAAATGTAGCTTTGATCAAACCCAGGTAACCTTTCTCGGCTATGTGATCTCTGGGGAGGGATTTAAGATGGATCCGGATAAGCTCCAATCCATTCTAGAGTGGCCTTTACCCACAGGTCTTAAAGCCATACAGAGATTTATTGGTTTTTCCAATTATTATAGGCGCTTTATTAAGGGCTATTCTTCCATTATTGCACCTATCACTAACATGACCAAACAGGGGGCTGACACTAAGAATTGGACTACTGAAGCTCTCCTTGCATTCAAGACTCTCAAGGAGCTTTTCGCTTCCGCTCCAATTTTAGTTCACCCTGACACTTCTCTGCCTTTTTTGCTCGAGGTAGACGCATCAGAGACTGGTTTAGGTGCTGTTCTATCTCAAAGGCTGGGTGTTGATAAACCATTACATCCATGTGGATTTTTCTCTAAAAAATTGACCGGTACTGAAAGCAGGTATGACATTGGTGACAGAGAATTACTAGCGGTTATCAAGGCTTTGAAAGAATGGAGACATTTATTGGAAGGTACATTACATCCTGTTACCATCCTGACAGACCACAAAAACTTGTCCTATATCGGAGAGGCCAAGCGTCTGTCCTCCAGGCAGGCTCGTTGGTCGTTGTTTCTTACCCATTTCAATTACGTTCTGACTTACAGACCTGGGTCAAAGAATTCTAAAGCCGATGCGCTATCTCGCCAATATGAACCCTCTGCTTCAGTTGAACCACTTTTGTCTTCCATTGTACCCAAATGCAATATTATTGCTAATACCAGTCTCAAAATTCATTCTCCGCTACTTGACCAGATCTTGAAGTCACAACATCTAGCTCCCGGAAACACTCCTGAGGGAAGAAACTTTGTTCCTCCTGAACTTCAACTGGAGCTCTTACAATGTTTTCATGAAAGTAAAATAGCTGGTCATCCTGGTATTCGCAAGACATACTCTCTGATATCCAAGGATTTCTGGTGGCCTTCACTTCGAAAGGATATTGAGGAGTTCGTCGCAGCTTGTGAGACTTGTGCCAAGACTAAACTACCTCATGCATCCCCATGTGGCCTGTTACACCCCTTGGACATTCCTGAGAAACCTTGGTCCTGTTTGTCCATAGACTTTATCGTTGATTTGCCTGCTTCCAAAAGACAGACTGTTATTCTCACGGTGGTGGATAGATTTACTAAGATGGCTCATTTCGTGCCATTACCTAAACTTCCGACTTCTCCTGAATTGGCGGAGATTTTTGCGAGAGAAGTTTTTCGCCTACATGGGATTCCTTCAGAGATTGTTTCTGATAGAGGTTCTCAATTTGTCTCACGTTTCTGGAGATCCTTTTGTTCTCAAATGGGCATCAAATTGAACTTTTCTTCTGCCTATCACCCTCAGTCTAACGGAGCTGCTGAACGTACTAATCAAAAGATCGAACAGTATCTGCGTTGCTTTGTTTCCGAACACCAGGACGATTGGGTCGGTCTGATTCCTTGGGCGGAGTTCGCACACAATAACCTTGTTTGCGATTCAACTCGCTCTAGCCCTTTCTTCATGAACTATGGCTTTCATCCTTCGATTTTTCCTTCGGTTTCCTCTTCTCAGGGGATACCGTCGGTTGATGATCATGTCGCCAACCTGAAGAAATTATGGGATCAGACTCGACAAATTCTCTTACATAGTTCCTCGCTGTTCAAGAAACACGCTGACAAGCATAGAAGAGCGGCTCCTGTTTTTGTTCCTGGGGATAGGGTATGGTTAAGTACTAAGAATATTCGACTAAAAGTTCCATCTATGAAATTTGCTCCTCGCTACATAGGTCCTTACAGGGTTCTCACTCGTATCAATCCGGTTGCGTATCGCCTTGCTCTGCCACCTGCCTTACGCATTCCTAACTCTTTTCATGTCTCCTTGTTGAAACCTCTCATTTGCAACAAATTCTCCTCTAAGGTCCTCTCGCCTCGCCCTGTTCAGGTGGAGGGTCGGGAAGAGTACGAGGTCAGCTCCATCATTGACTCCAGAATTTCAAGGGGAAAATTGCAATATCTGGTCAACTGGAGGGGATATGGTCCTGAGGAGAGGAGTTGGGTACCTCAGGAGGACGTCCATGCTTCTCGCCTTCGCAGAGCATTTCACCTTCGCTTCCCATCTCGCCCCGGTTCATTCCGCCCGGTGGGCGTATCTGAGAGGGGGGGTACTGTCAGGGTACCTGAGGCCTCTACCTCCAAGGGAGGTAGAGACTTGGTGGTGTATCCGTCCAGGCGAGCTGTTTCCTCCGTTCCTCGCGGTTCATCCAGTCACTTAAACACCGGCCGCGAGGAATCCACGTCCTTTTCTAGCAGGACGCTCAATACGTGACGTCATGACGCTAGCACGAGCATCTGTCACTCAAGTGTCCGATATCCAATCGGTACTTGTCAGAGGCGTGATTTCCATCCAGAGCCAGGGTATTTAAGCTTACTCCTTACTTCAGCTCATTGCCCTGTCGTGGTTCTAGCTTGTCTAGTCACTCAGTGCTCTGGTATTTCTAGTTTGCTCTATTGGTTTTGACTCGGCTCGTTGTACTACCCTGCTTCTCTGTTATCCCTTGACCCGGCTTGTCTCTCGCTTATCTGTCTTCTCGTTCCCTCGACCTCGGCTTGTCTCTGACTATTCTTTACTCTCGGTACGTTAGTCCGGCCACTCTAAGGCCCGGTATACGTACCTTTCCACTCTTTGTACTCTGCGTGTTGGATCCCTGTCCCGATCCTGACACTAAGCCCTTGGCTCTTACCTTCCAAGGCTAAAACCATACAGTTCGGTCACGACTACAGGGTACCAAAGTCACCCATAGCTCCGGCTGTGGTCCCGCGGGACTTGTTGCTGAGTTTCCAGTTGCTACAAAGCCAACAGCTTATACAAGCTTGTAGTCGTAACTGACCTACCTACCAATTTGAAGGCTCAGACCTTTCCTTCTATAACAACCTTTATAGGCCTAGAATGCTATGGATACATTCCTTGCAAACGGTCACTAAGATGCTGAGCGGTAAAGGCATCAGAAACAGCTTTTATGTTCTATATTGCCCATAGGATTCCTCTCGCTTATGTCTCGGGTCTCTCATACCCTCCCATTGACAGCCATTACACACAGAGTTCCTAATTCGTCCAACATACACAGTGCAGACGTCCCTAGCTTAAATTTAGCTTAACAGGAATAAAGTGACCTTATGTATATAAGTTATGTATGTGACACTTTTCCTTTTATTTCTTGTATGCACTTATTTAACGTAACACCTATAATTGTATGTATAACACAGTAATGCTACAACAAAAATATATATTTTTTAAATTAAAAAACAAACAAAAAAAAAACTAATTTTGCAACCTACTTTTCCCATACATGAAATATATCCTACCCTTACCTCTTGTGTCACTTAACCCAACTCCTTCTAGAATATATGCTAGTTTGAGCAGGGCCCTCTGTTCCTGTACATTCAACTTGTTGCTTTGATGGAAATATTTGTCTTTTGTCCACTTATTGTACAGCTCTGCAGAATTTGCTGGTTCTTTATAAATAACAATAGTAATAATAATAATAATAATAATAATAATAATAATAATAATAATAATAATAATAATAATAACAGCATGTCCTAGGAAAAGGTTTCAACCACTTACAACTAAATGTATAGTAGGTTCTATGCTTGTATTGTATTCTTCTCTGTGAGTGTTTGGTACCTTGATTGTTCAGTGTATGCTATCTGTACATCAGTTAAAAATATTCAAAGTAAAAATGTTCTTGACCTGGTGTGTAAAGAGAAATCAGTCAGGCAGAAAAGACACTAACTCCAGGTTATTCCAAGCTTATCGATAGTGGGCTCATGTCCATGCTTGTCACAACCATTTACCGACAAGTCACTAATTGCTACATTAGCTGTCACTACAATTTTACTGTTCTGGTAAAATTGCTATAGCAGTACCAACATGTTTATAGTGTTCTGTTAGAGTTGCTAAGGCAGCACCTGTTGGTTTACATTATTTTTTTGTGGAAGAAAATACAGTCTGACTCATGCATAGACAAATAATACGAAGATCATTAAAGCAAAATAAATGAATCTCAGCTGCCCTTTCTCCAGCAATTCCTCATATAAATTGCCACTTCATATAAATCATATAAATTGCCACTTCAGAAGTTGATTACACTATCTTTTCTCACAGTAAATAGGGTTTCTCTTGTCATACTCATCAGTAGGGTGCTGTCATTGTGATGAACATAGCATTACTGGCTCTAGATCCACATTATTCACTTTAACAGGCAGAAGACTGACAGAATGTCAGCTCACATCCTGGTACCCACTACCCTTAAGCTACTCTTGGTATTAATAGGCAGTAGAGGTAACCCTGGATGCCTGGCTGCAGTGACTGGTTGCCAGGCAACACATTTACTGTTTCCAGTCCAACCCTTTATTACAGTGCACGCTGCAATGCTGATGGAAACACATGGATCAGTCTGAGAGACATGGCACAAGTGGGAACATTATGCAATGAAACAGACAGCTGCAGTAGAAAACTGCCGAAAGTTGAAGGTTAAATACATTAAAAAAAAAAAATTGTATGTGGGATCCTACTACCGCCTACCCCCATAGTGAGAAAATTAATACCCATACTGCACTGATGTCGGGCATTTAAATTGACACTACACTCCAGACATTCTGCATCACCTTCTCCAATCAGTCCATTAATTTCCGCATTTGTTATTAGTGGCATTTATAAAGTCAGCAGTGTTTTGGTCTATAATTTGAATAGGCATCTATTGATGCTGCTCACTGATGCAATGCACATGACACTCTCTTATAAATCAAGACATTCAAAGCCAAAATAAGTAGGCAATATCACAGCTTGGTTCTGGGAGCACATTAAGAATGTATGAGAATTTATACTTGTTACTACAAGCACCTTGACCATTCAAGTGATTTGAAGTGGTCATGGTGGTAGGAGTCAGTATGTGCAGTTATATTTGTAATTGCGTGTTGAAGGCTAGTTACACCCCCAGCACACTTGACATTGGCAGCACAGAACTGCATTCCAGGCTGGCAAAGTCAGTTCTGTGCATAAAATATGTATGTTGTCAATGATCACTTCACTTAGAAATCTACTGCACATAAAAATCATCCACTTGCAGGCTCTCTCTTGCAACCCTCCCACCCACTCCGCATTCCCTCCTGCCTCTCTACATTCCATATTGTTTTTTTGTTTTCTTTTTTAAACCCTCCATCCTCTCCACTCTGCACACACAGCCTTAATGATAAATGGTTTAATTTTCAATCAGATGTTAAAGGGACACTCCAGGCACCCAGACCACTTCTACCTATTGGAGTGGTCTGGGTGCCAACTCCCACTACCCTTAACCCTGCAACTGTAAATATTGCAGTTTTCATAAACTGCAATATTTACATTGCAGGGTTAACTCCTCCTCTAGTGGCTGTCTACTAAACAGCCACTGGAGGGCACTTCCTGGTTTATAGCACAGGTTTTCTGTGCTATAGCGTCACTGGACATTCTCACGCTATGTGAGGACCTCCAGCGTCGCTAAATTCCCCATAGGAAAGCATTGAAAGCATTTTCAATGCTTTCCTATGGAAAGGTCTAATACGCGTGCGCGCCATTGCCGCACATGCGCATTAGGTCTCTCCCGCCGGTGACCGTGCATGCGCAATCTGTCTCCCCCGCCGCATGATGATCACGAGGGTCATCGGCGCTGGTCTCAGGTAAGTCACTGAAGGGGTTCTAACCCCTTCAGCAACTTGGGATGGGGGGTGGGAGGGAGAGGGGACCTGCAGTGCCAGGAAAACTATTTGTTTTCCTGGCACTGGAGTGTCCCTTTAACTTGCTCTAGATCAGAGGTAGGCAACCCTTTAGGTAGGCAACCCTTTAGTCTTGAAGTCCCTTGGCATGCCGGTCCTCTTTTTATTAAATTGAGGTGTGCATGTTGCCTTATTCTGCTTGTGTTATTTATGGGTGCTGCAGTTGCTTTGTAACATTGTATGTGTGTGGATGTGGACTGTTATATTGTATATGTTGATGAGTAGTTTGTGGTTTTGTGTATGATAAATATGAATGTGAGCTATGTATGGGGGCTGCTTGTTGAATTGAGTGAATTATATATCACATGTTTGGTGGTGTGTGTACATGTGGGGCTGCTTGTGGTATTGCATGTGAATAGCTGCTGGTGGTGTTGTGTGTGTATGTATGTGGATTGTCAATGGTGTTGTGTTTGTGAAGACTGTGTGTGGGCTGTTTGTATTATTTCTATGGGGGGAAGCTTATTCTGCAGCTCTGTTTATATCTAGCAGTGTGAGTGGCTTACTTGGGGTCCAGTTGGGACAGGGCTGGCTAGGTACAAGTCAAGGGCAGGACTTGTGATAGCTACCTGTTCACAAGTGCTGGGATGAATTGATCTGATATCACTTCCTTTAAGTGCTGCAATGCGTACATTTAGGATGGTCCCTCACCACCTGCAATCATCACGCAATTTACAATAACAGGTATCTGGAGTTCAATTAGGACCTATGATAGGCAAAGGCCTGTTTGGCTCTGGCAGCCTTGAGTGCCATGCAAAGGCATCTTGAGTGCCATGCATGGCACACGTGCCATAGGTTGGACCCCTGCTCTAGATGTTTTCATTTCCTGCTCTGTAAATTGAACTTTAAATTAAATAGAATGTGCAATAAAGGAAATGTAAACATTAGAGGTCTCTTTACAGGAAATGTTTAGGAAGGTTGTGCAAATCACATGCAGGGAGGTGTGACTTGGGCTGTATATATCAAACTGCTTTAACTCCTAAAGGGAAGAGAATTGAGCAGTGAGATTGCAGGAGCATGATCAATACATCAAAACTGCTTCATCAAGCTAAAGTTGTTTTGGTGTCTGTAGTGTCTCTTCAAGGCAAGCTTCACCCTTTGTTAACTTCAATTACCATGATAAATAGATCAGAAAGGAAGAAAATAAGAACATATTCTAAAAGAGGAAGAGAAGAGGAAACAGTAGAAGAGAGGTTGACGTGACATAGCCACTTTACAGCCAATCCTATATAAGTGGTAAATATTGTTTTTTAGCATTACACAACTTATACATCAGTGAAGTTATGAAATCTTCTATTATATTAATACAATCAGCCACAGTTATTTAGTCATAATTATCCTTTAATAAAACAAGAACAAGAAGTCACAAAAAGAAACAATTATAGTTATATACATATGTAGATATTTAGACCTTACCTTGTCATTGACAACGCTTTTACCATCCCAGGCCCATCCTCTTTTAGTAAAGTAGTTTACAGTGGCAAATTCTATCAACGCTGAAAATACAAAAGCGTAGCAAACGGCAATAAACCAATCCATGGCTGTCGCATAAGCTACTTTTGGAAGGGAGTTTCTTGCACTGATGCTGAGAGTTGTCATTGTCAATACAGTTGTAACACCTAGGAGAGGGATATCGTGTGTTAACAACAAAGAAAAGATCCATGAAAATATTTTAGTCGCATCATTTTTTTATCAATGTTATCTAAAATGAATTACTTACGAGGTACAAATATAATTTATTAAACAAATCTGTATGCACAACACATAATCAAATCCATAGGCTATATTAATTGTGTGTATGTGTAAAAATATGCATGCATGAAACAATATAACACACAAATTCAACAATGATTACCATTTATTTGTAAGACTCTAGATCTGCTACAATATTGACAGGTTTCTGGAGCAAACTTCTTATCTCTGAGTAAAGCGATATAACAACTCAGAAAAGGCGGAAATACACAAACCTATGGATATATCCCCACTAAATCTTCACTATTTGTAATTATGCTAAAGCTAATAGCCTCTGAATGTATTCAAGCAATACTTACCTGACCTAGCACACAGTGTAACTCCCTGAAACCAATCTAGAGGTTTTTTTTGTAGTCTATGGAACAAAACTATGGGTGGCGACTTACATGGTCTTTTGTGCTCTAAGAAGAGGAGAAATGGCTGATCTACTTGCCTGGCACTACCGAAGCCTCTCATGTCTATTGTGAGTACTCTGTCTCTCCTCCCCACCTTTGAAACAGCTCAGGTTATCCTTGTCCCCACCAGATGAGCATATCAACCCTACTACCTGGGCTCTAGGTAAGCTGAAACTGGGACCCAACAAAGAGTTAACCAGGGTGGGTGCTTACTTGTCTGCATCAGGTACCTCAATGGAGAAGACACTGCAGAGGTGGGAGAATTTTTTTAAAATCCATCTGAGAGTGATTTTGGCACAGTGTCGAGGAGAAAGCACTTCATCTCACTTTATTCACAGTCAAGCAGACCCAAAACTAGACATCTGGACTCTAACCTCTTATATTGTGTAGTATCGGTTGTATATAATGTTTTTGATATTGATATTTTGCTTTTGCTTGGCATGTCTTTTGTTCATTATTGCACAAATAATGTGTGCAATGCAATGTGAAGTGAGGATATTAACATTAAAAAGAACCACACTCTTTATTCCTCTATAGAGAGGAAGGGATCTTCAGAGCAAAGTAATTTTAGGTATCTCAAATGAGTACATGTTGGGTAAACTAAAGATGTAAAGTTATAGATTTAAAAGTATATAATTTTGATATGGATATTAACTTACTATGCTTTACATTGGCAAGAATAATATGGGAACCTTTTGGAATTACTTGGTTTTCTGCATGAATTAGTCATAAAATGTCATGTCATTTTCATTAAAGTCACAAGTGTAGACAAACACAATACGCATAAGCTAACAGGACATAATCTTCTGGCTCTTTATTGAACACATTCCATTAATCATTCACAGTGCTGTGGAAAAAGTAAGTGAACACTTGGATTTAATAGCTAGTTGATCCTCCTTTGGCAGAAAAAACCTCAACTAAATATTTCTGGTAGCTGTGATTTCAGGAGGAATTTTGAGTCATATTCTTGGAGGTCTGGTGTGAACAATTCTCTTGAGGCCACTCTACAGCATCACTATGAGATTAAGGTCTCGGCTCAGATTGTACCACTTCAAACAAATGGATTATCTTTTTTTAATCCATTCTGCAGTGGGTTTACTTAAACGTTTAAAGATCATTGTCTTGCTGCTTTACCCAAGTTCTACTGAGCTTCAGCTGGCATGCAGTCACCCTGACAAGTCAGATAGCTTGATAGACTTGGTCATTAATTTTCCCTCAACAATAACAAGTGTTCCAATCCTCTAAACAGCAAAGCCGTCTGAATCATGATGTTCTTTCCATCATAATTAACCGTTGGGATGAGATGATGTTTTTACATTAGCATGTGGTGCCCTTTAAACAAATATATGTACATAGTGCTGCGTGTGCTTCCCAAATAACTCAACCTTAGTTTCAACAGTCCATAAAATTATCGAATGTCAAGGCTGATCGTGACAAACTTCAGAAATGTGTTTTGTTTTGTTTTTTTAAAGTAGAAGAAGATTTCATTGTGGTGTCCTGACATGAACACAACGTCTAATTAATATTTTTTTGTATGGTAGACTCATGAATAGAAATATTAACCAGTTTCAATAATTTCTTCATTTATTAGCTGTCACTGTAAGGTTCTTCTTTACCTTATCAAACCCAATTTTAAGACAAATTTATACATAAATGCAGTCACTTCTAATGGGTTCACATATGTTTGCTTGCCATTGTATAAGGCTGCAAAGCTTTAAAGAAAAAGCAGTTTTAAAAACAAGACCAGAAGTTTTGATTTATTATTTTTTACTGTGTTATGAAATTCTGAACCTTTTTGTGAAATCTGAAAATGTAGCATTACTTCATGTTCAGTGCTCTCATTGACTATGTAAACAATTAATTAATGTGCTGTGAATTTACAGAACACTTGCAGCAGCAGAGTGAAACAGCACATATCATGATTAATTCATAGAATAAAAACTAAACTGGATCCATAAAAATGCATATTTAGAATGTAATTCGTCCACGTCTACTCTGAGACCGAACACGTATTTTGAACCTGTTAAAAACAATATACAAACTATTTTATTCGTTATATGCAGCTAGAAGTCTCAATCTCTCCAATGAGACTTCTATCTGAGGAAAACTATTTAATCAGTTACAGATGCGATGCCAATAATAGTACTGTATGCTCATTTTATTATTTACTTATGTAACAGAATTTCTGTCGAGCAACCAGGGCTCGAGTCCTGCAGGAACACGTGGGAATGGCGTTCCTGCACTTTTTCCACAGCAGGAATGCTGTTCCCGTTAATAGTCCTGCAGGACCTGTCCTTTGACTGTGGACCCCCTGCTACTGCACACTGCACATGGGGGGCCAGCACACTCTGAGTTCCCTCTACAGCTGCTCTGTGTCTCACTTTCGCTAGTCCTGCGGATGTCTGAGCGTTGCCACGGGTAACCATGGCAACGCTCCGCACAGTACGCAGGCAGGTCTCGCAAGATTTAGACAGAGCATTGCTGGAAAGGGAACACAGAGTGTGCTGGGCCCCCGTATGCAGTGGCAGACTCCCTCCACCATGCCACCGGACCACCAGGGAATGCAATCTCGACCCTCCTTGGCAAGGTAAGAAGCAGGGAGGGAAGAATAAAATATACTCCTATAAATCTAAAAAAAAATGCTTCCTTCCCCCCTGTTTTACACACACACACACACACACTTACTACAAACACACTACATTCATTATGCACACTCTGCATTCACTACAAACACACTGCATTTATTATACACACTCTGCACTCACTACAAACACACTACATTCATTATGCACACTATGCATTCACTACAAATACACTACATTCATTATACACACTGTTGATTCACTACACACTACATTCACTATACACACTCTGCATTCTTGACACACACACTACATTCATTATGCACACTCTGCACTCAAACTCTGCACTGTACTACATTTATTTGCTTATTGCATGTGGATTTTGGAGATGTCTTTGTAAACTGGCACTTTACAATAAATGTTGCATTGTATTTCTGAGAAATATAGATGCATAGGAGCGTATAATTTTTTTATTGGGGGGGTCGGGAGGAGAGAGTGGATCTAAGGTGAGTTCCCACACTTTTTTCTCCAAGACTTGACCCCTGCGAGCAATCATGTTTGAATGGAAACAAGATCAACTAGTAAAAGCTGTATAGAGTCACTCTAAGCAACGTAAATACTTTGTCTTAATGAAGTGGCTATGATGCAAAGACCCAATCCATGCAGCCTTTATTTTAAGATATAAAAAGAAAGGCTGCATTGATAGTTTTTTTTCTGTATAGGGTTACCTTACTGCATTGATTCCCAAACTGTTAATCAGCACCAAGAATACTTTCTTCCTGCCTTGCAATATAAGTTTTGTGCAATGTTGCTTCTGTCATAGCACAAATAGCACAGACACCATATTAACCACTTGGGCCACCTGCCCATGGCATGCTCAGTATTACACAGTGTTAAAGCTCCTGCTTTCAGAAAATGTAGCCCTATAACTTTCTGATAAAGAAAATCCATATATCAGTTCTGTTTCTTTTTACCGCTTCCCTGCAAAGTGCGGAGGTCAGAATAAAAACACGTCATTGTTGATGGAAATTTATGTCAAGTCAAATTGTGTGCAAGAAGATGCCTCCTCCTCCTACAATTCTTAACAAGCTCATGGAGAGTATGGCTGAGGCTGGTGAGAGTTAAAACATACATCTGATGAAATGGGATAGTGAAACAAACACATGCTTAACAGCAGGCTTCCCCAAACTCCAGCCCTCTAGATGTTGCTGAAATACAACTCCTATGATTCTATGAATAAAATAGATAGGCTGAGAATCATGGGAGTTGTAGTTCAGAAACATCTGGAGGGCTGGAGTTTGGGGAAGCCTGCTTAACAGCTGATGTTGAACAATTCAAATGGCGGCTGAGCTTGATAAGATGTTTAGTCCAAGTCACCATCTTAATGGAAATATAAAAATAATGCTTACAAACAGCAACTGTACTAACAAACAAAATTATGATTTATAAAATATATATAACTATATAACTAACAAGGTAGCAAGTGTTAGACAAAAAGGTAAATTGTTAGTGCTTAGGAAATAATTGTGCACATTTTAGTGAAAAGAATTGTGCAAATTTTATATTTATATGCTATAATAGTATATCAGTCACCTTTGATAGACTCCAAAGCTTATATACTATTATACTATTTGTTTTTTTTTTTTCTTTTGAGAATTTTTCTGTAGAAGGGATATCTCAGAATATTGACATATAAATAGAAGGTCAGAACTGTTCAAGAAAGATTATTGTCCATCCATCTAAATATGGGACAAATGCATAGAGTAATCTAATATAGATAGGGGAAGTATCATTAGCAGAAGTAATTAGAATGTTAAGATTTTACTTTTATTTCATTATTTAAAAACCAACATCCACAAGCAAAAACAAACATTTGTTGCAATCTAAACCACATGTGAAATGTAGTATAACTGAAAGCACAGAAGCCTGGTACACGTATGAACTAACCATTTGACCCAGGTAATGCAATTCAGTGCACACATAACAACAACAAAAAATCATTGAATGATAAATAATAAATAGAGGCAAAGAGGATACCAGAATGAATGAGCCAAATGCATAGTTATAATCTAGAGCAGAAATGTTAGCTTCACAAAGCAGTTTTGGTGTATAGATCATGCCCCTGCAGTCTCGCTGCTCGATTATATGCCATTTAGGAGCTAAACACCTTTTTTTTTTTATTTGTTTGTGGTCCTAGCTATACATCCCCTGACTGTGACTGAAACAGATTGCATGGGAAAAAAATCATTTCAGATCTTTAGAAGTTTGTATTTCCTACTTTGTTAATTAAACCTTTATTACACACATGAGGCTCATGCAGGCTATTAACAGAGCTAGAGCTATGAATTGTAAAATTAAACAGACTGTCCAATGAAGGAAGTTTAACCCCTTAAGGACCAAACTTCTGGAATAAAAGGGAATCATGACATGTCACACGTCATGTGTCCTTAAGGGGTTAAAGGGACACTATAGTCACCAACACAACTTTAGCTTTAGGAAGCAGTTTTAGTATATAGATCATGATCCTGCAGTCTCACTGCTCAAATCTCTGCAATTTAGGAGTTAAATCCCTTTTGTTTCTGTCCATGCAGCCCTAGTCACACCTCCCCTGGCTGTGACTCGCACACCATACATGAAAAAAAGTGAACATTAATCATACGCAAAATGCCTCTGTGGGGTCTAGCAAGCTATCAACAGTACAGGGGATAATACATTTTAAATTAAATAGAATTTGCAATGAAGGAAGTATAAACATTAGCTGACTCTTTACAGGAAGTGTTTAGGTAGGCTGTGCAAATCACATGCAGGGAGGTGTGACTATGGTGCATAAATTAAGTGATTTAATTCCTATATGGCAGAGAATTGAGCTGTGAGACTGTAGGGGCATGATCTATTTACCAAAAGTGCTTCATCATGCAAAAGTTGTTTTTTTGTGTCTATAGCATATTATATCAAAAATATTTAAATGTTATTATTTTATAAAAAATATATAGAATTTTATCCTTTATGACTCTTATGCCTTACCAGCAATATAATTTTATAATATTTATCACAACACTTAACCAGTTGAATGACTGGCTGAGTCTCATGGGAAATGTAGTCAGCAAGAACTGCAGTGCTAAATGCAAGACATTATTACTAAATAGTTTAGTTCAATTTTTATATGCAGAGTATAAGAAAAAGGCCTAGCTGGGGAACAGTGCTTTCAGTTCTTGCCTGAATGAGACAGTGGAGAGCTGTCAGTAGAGGAGAGAATGAGCGAGAAATGGTTTCAAAGCATGGAGCCAGGGTACGATTAACAGAGATTGCACGGGACAAAGTGCATGAATGTATTCAATGGCTGAAGCTAAGGGACAACTGTCAGACATGGTCCCTTTACTTTTCACACTGAAGGCAGAAGCTAAAACAATGCAGCAGACATGGAGTCAAAATGGAGCATGCAACATGGGAAGTCGAGCTCTGCCAACTTCAACTCCTGGAGCTAAGAGCCTATAAAAGCCCAGCAGGCAGCCCTGTCTTTTAGGGCAGTATAATTGCTGCCCAAAAAGGATTGAGAAAAAAAACGGTAGCTGTCAGGCACCAAACCATAGTGATACACACAACTTCTCATATGACTACATCACATATTTGTGCAAACGACCATACATCTGCTTATGCTTTAAATTACGGATGGACGTCAAACAGTCGATGAGGGTGATTTACAAAATGCCTTATATGATTTAATCAGATTATTTGGCAAATGACCATAAATCTGTTTTTGTTTTATTGTACTCTTCCTACCAGCAATGAGGAGCATAAGAGGGAGTGGAGTGCAATTGCAGTACTATTAATTAAAAAGGCATAAATTGCATATGTTTGATCAAGACAAATCTTAAAAGTGCAAGTTCGCACAAAATAAGATAAAAACTCCAAGAGAAAAAATATATAGTTTATTTTTTTTTTTTTTATAATTGCAACAAATACTGGTGGGGTGCTGCCTTAAGTGCTATTCAGATTCTTGCATTCTATATAATATAAGATGGGGTAATCTGGTCCAAAAGTCTATTCCTTTTCTCTTTTTTTACAAATAAAACTACTCACAGCTGCTATAGATTGTGGAAATTTGTATTTGACATAAAGATGATTTATGGGTAACTTGCATCCAGATTTCTTTTTTTGTTTCTGTTCCACTCTGGCACCATCATCTCTTATTTCTGGTATCCACTAATCCAGAAAAGTGCATGTCCTCAGGAACTCTGATTGGTTTCTTTGGGTGTAGAGAGGATGAGTGATTGTGTTTCTCTGTGATTGGTGGAATTGAGTAAATTGATCATTTAAGAGATCTATGGCAATATACCTCAGCACAGAATGCACTAGTTGAATATATTTTTTAGCTGTTATGTATATGTATAGTTTGTATATTGTATTTTTGTAATATCGTATCCTATTGTAACAATGCAATGTTTTGTGGACAAAGACCCAGGACATACTTGAAAAATATAGACATCTCAATGTATCCATCCTGGTAAAAATATTTTATAAATAAAGAAATAAATTTTCTGAAATATTAATCTCAAATTCCGGAATCATTTGAGTTCACAAAATTGGTACAGTTCAAATCCAGTATAATTTGATTTTTTTTATTTCCTTTATCAGGCTGATGTTAAATATTGTGAATTAAACAAAAAAAAAAAAAACGGTCTAAATTAGTCTTGCTTTTAGGTTGCAGATTTGAAAATTCAGCCTTTAGTAAATATCTATCATGCCGAATGCAGAACACTTTATTTATTTCTAACTTGTTAGAAATTAAGTTACATGTCAGTTTATTCAGTCTTTAGACAATTCATGAGTAGCAAATCTTTGCTTATCCTGACGCACTATTGAAGCATGAAGCTGCAAAAGGAATTTGATTGATATAAAATAGACATACTTTGCTTATGATCAACTGAATTCCCTTAACTTGAGGAATTTTGAGAAAGAACCAGTTTAAATGTGCTACTAAAGTAAAATAACTAACTGGCTCCAAAGGTATAGATGAGCATAAACATTGAGTACAAATAATATTACTAAATATGTCAAGTATACGTACTAGAAAAAAAGTGAATATTGTTGTATGGTAGTTATGAATTCAAATATCTAATATTTTACAAATGACTTATATTTAACATATTTTTATATTATTATGTTTTATTAGTTATATAGCACATATCAACATACTACATTCTCACCAGTTATTTCACATTAAATTTCCTTCTGGTATGTTAACAATTACTGTATCTGTTCTGTTGACTAGAGTTTACATGCCTATAGAAACATAGAAACATAGAATGTGACGGCAGATAAGACCATTCGGCCCATCTAGTCTGCCCAGTTTTCTAAATACTTTCATTAGTCCCTGGCCTTATCTTATAATTAGGATAGCCGTATGCCTATCCCACGCATGCTTAAACTCCTTTACTGTGTTAACCTCTACCACTTCAGCTGGGAGGCTATTCCATGCATCCACTACCCTCTCAGTAAAGTAATACTTCCTGATATTATTTTTAAACCTTTGTCCCTCTTGTTGTGGTAGTTTTTCTTCTTTTAAATATAGTCTCCTCCTTTACTGTGTTGATTCATTTTATGTATTTAAATGTTTCTATCATATCCCCCCGTCTCGTCTTTCCTCCAAGCTATACGTGTTAAGATCCTTTAACCTTTCCTGGTAAGTTTTATCCTGCAATCCATGAACCAGTTTAGTAGCCCTTCTCTGAACTCTCTCTAAGGTATCAATATCCTTCTGAAGATACGGTCTCTAGTACTGCGTACAATACTCCAAGTGAGGTCTCACCAGTGTTCTGTACAATGGCATGAGCACTTCCCTATGCCCAATACTGTTCTTTAAGTATAGTTTGATATAAACTGGGGTTCTACTCATCTCCCAGGGATCACCCATATCTTGGAAACAGAATTTCCACTTTCGAATTTCCGATGTCAGTTTATTAGATTGACTGGCTAAGCATGGTTGGGGTGGTTCAGCTTCTACTCTTCCAAATCATGCAGCAGATGTTCAATGGCAAGCAATATTCCACGACAGTAACTTCAAATTTGGTTATAGGGCAAGCAAATACTCAGTGGTTATATTCATATTGAATAGTTTAACTTAAGCTATACATAGTTAATTCAGTTATAATGTTCCTTATAATTTTAAAATTACCATACAGAATCGATTTGTCATATAATTTGTTGTATTTAAATGTAATAAAAAGCCCATTTTTATGCTAATTTGAGACTTAAAGGAGAACAATAGGTGTAGGTGTACATCAATTTAAGCTTATTCTTAAAATATGAATATGACTGACATTTCTACAGCTATGACATAAATCTTACTGCAAGTGATTCAACGAGTATGGATAAAAAGACCTAGCTTATTAACATTACATAACATTTATATAATAGAAAACTAAATATAACACTCAACGGGAAAGATTTCTTTTTAAGATTTAAAATGAAGATTTAAACACAAAAGTTAAATGTTTTTCTTAAACTGGACCATATATGTGAATGATAAGCATCTTTAAGACGGTCTAAATAATTTTAATTACAAAGATACATATTGAAAGTTTTTTCCACACTTTTTCCATTGCATTGACCTACAATGACTAAATTGTAACTTTTTACTGCCAAATTAATTTCTAGTACAGGTAAAATGTTTATCGTGCATTTTCTGTATTGTGGCCAGCATATGGCATAAGTACAGTGAGGGAAAAAAATATTTGATCCCCCTGCTGATTTTGAACATTTGCCCACTGACAAAGAAATTAGCAGTCTATAATTTTAATGGTAGGTGTGATTTAACAGTGAGATACAGAATAACACAAAAACAATCTCAAAAAAGTTATAACTTGATTTGCATGTCAATGAGTGAAAGAGGTATTTGATCCCCTGTCAATCCGCAAGATTTCTGATTCCTAGGTGTCTTTTATACAGGTAATTAGCTGTGATTAGGAGGACTTTCTTAAAGGAGAAGCATTATGCTTTGGGGGTGTTTTTCTACTAGGTGGATAGGACAATTGCACCGCATCATAGGTATGATGGACAGGGCCATGTACCATCAAATCTTGGGTGAGAACCTCCTTCCCTCAGCCAGGGCATTGAAAATGGGTGGTGGATGGGTATTCCAGCATGACAATGTCCCAAAACACACAGCCAAAGCAGCAAAGAAGTGGCTCAAAAAGAAGCACATTAAGGTCCTGGAGTGGCCTAGCCAGTCTCCAGACCTTAATCCCATAGAAAATCTGTGGAGGTAGATGAAGGTTCGAGTTGTCAAACATCAGCCTTGAAACCTTGGAGAGGATCTGCAAAGAGGAGTGGGACAAAATCCCTCTTGACATGTGTGCAAACCTGGTGGCCAACTACAAGAAACGTCTGACCTCTGTGATTGACAACAAGGGTTTTACCACCGAGTACTAAGTCGAAGGGGTCAAATACTTATTTCACTCATTGACATGCAAATCAGTTTATAACTTTTTGACATGCACTTTTCTGGATATTTTTTTTTTTTTTTTGTTATTCTGTCTCACTGTTAAAATACACCTACCATTAAAATTATAGACTGATCATTTCTTTGTCAGTGGGCAAATGTTCAAAATCAGCAGGGAATCAAATACTTTTTTCCCTCACTGTTAAATTCTATTAAATTTAAAGAGATAAAATATCATTCACAATTTAAGTACAACTGACAATAGTCAAAATAAATGGCATCCCCATTGCTATTGCCATTTCACATTAATATGATTGTACAGCGCTATGAAACTTGTTGGCGCTCTATAAATAATAATAATAATAATAATAATAAGTGACTGGTTACGTTGTTTCCTTAGTAATTGTTTCACACCTAGCACTTGGATTAAGATTCTTGTCTTTAAACGTATGGCTACTATACTCGCTACATTTACTCAAAGTTCAGATGTCCCCAAGTCCCATGTAATTGCTTGGTCTGGTTGCTGCTAGACAATAAATATATAAAGATGTTATCATATCATGTTGGAATATGTTTAAAGGAAAAATAATATAATACCACATATACTGAAAAATTTTAATTTAGTATTTCTATTGTACTAGTTATATCTTAAGAAGTTTTTATCCCATGGGATACATTTTGCATGTCAAAGCAGAGAAACAAATATGATACAAATCTGTTAACCGACAATTTAAAATGATGCAATTTCTTACAATTACATGATGTTGGGGACACTTATTGATGTTCGTTATTACTTTTTGTTTTAGTGACATTTTAATAAATGATATACACGTGGTGTTGCATTTTTGAAAAGTCATTTAATTAGACATAACACAATTAGCTACACTCTAACACCATCTGGTTCTGTTATTGTTTCTTCTTTAAAGCAACATGATGGTATTTTAACCCCTAACCTTCTTACAATTCATGTTAATAAACGATATAATCTTATAGAAAAATGTATGTAATGTAATACACTACATAATCTACTAAAAATAAAGCATGTTATAAAAAAAGTAGGATTGGCTCCTAATTTGTCTTTTTGCAGAAATTATTAGGGAATTATTGGAAGATAATCCCAATAATCCCAAGCAAGTGTTAAAAAATCTTTAAACAGTTTTCTGATATATTTAAACCGAAATGGAAAATCAATTACTAGAAGAGGAAAATATAGGCTATAGGATATAGAAGAGTTTATGATGCGTCATGCCCTACAGGCTCTTAATCATTGGCACATATCACATAGATCCTACAGCATGACCAAATCCCCTGACTCTGATTTACCTTCAGTGATGTCTACTTCAACCAGTTTCTAGATATCAAAGCCTTGATCTACATATGTACATGAATTCCCTATTCACCTAATGACTGAAAATTAGGATGAGTGCAGTTCCCTTTTTACTTAAAACACATAAATGATAATAACTTGCCCGACTGGCTCCTATGAATTAATTTTCAAGTGAATGGGACCTAGTTTTGCTTGAACCTATATGATAGGAAATGTGTTAAAGAAATGAATGAAATATACAATTCCATGGTTTCTACTAGGCATCTCTTCCAAATGAAAGTGAGATATATGTGGGTTAAGTTGTTTAGCTTTTTTGAAAATATTAATGATGCTCTAATGGATGCTTAGCTGTACACGTGTATGCAGTACCTCTTAGATGTAAGTGCAGATACTGACATCATTGAGTAATGAGTACTATGTGAATGTACATAATATTGTACACGTGTTCTGTCCATGAAATGATCGAAAACATTATTGCAATTAAAGGTTATAATCTTTGTGAATGAGAGGCGACAGCATATTTTGTTTTAAAATAGGACACATCTGGGACATGGGTTGTGGATATCTCAATGAGAAAATAAATTAAAAGGAAATAATTCAAGTGCCTTTTTAAAGTACTTTAAAATGGCTAAAGTGCCCTTTAATAGATTATGCCAGTCAATGCCAGATGCTCTTGTATGTCTGTGTCAATAACCACATGTCTACCGTTTCCACTCAAAGGAAAACCACGTAATATGATTTTTTTTACCAATCAACAAAAAACAATATATCCAACTCATCTTACCTTGACAACAATGCACCAAGAAAAGCCAACAATATAACAAAGTTTAATTTATGTCAGCAAACTAGTGGATCTAGTTAGAAATATAATAATTAAACACAATTGAATAAGGTGTCTAGAGTATGAAGATGCTGTCCACTTAGCCAAGCCTACAAAATAAGAAAAACTAAACACTAAAAAAGAGTGAATAAAAAAAAACTTTGCTAAAACAAATATTTTTTTAAAAGAAAGACATTTCCATACAATTAACTTTTAGTTATGCCAATGTAATAAATATAATTTTAAAAAATGAATTATTGGCAACAACCGGCAATGTAATAAATCACTAGGGGTCACTATTACTATACAAATTGCAAACACTAGCATTTATCTAATCTGTAAATGCCTAAATGATAAATTTGCCAGGGAATAATCAGCAAAATGCAGTACCCAAGCATGACCTCTAGGGGTTCCATTGATCAAATTGTATAGGCAGGGAGGGGGAAAGTTACAATTGGACAGCATACAATAATGAATTGTAACTTTCCCCCTCCCTGCCTATACAATGAATCCCCAGATTCTCATTTCCATTATTTCCATATACCATGGTTCATCCACCTATCCTTAACACATATAATTAAACCTATTTTTCATTAATAAGCAGAGCAAATGACAAGTATACATATTACAATATTTGAAAAGTTTATCAGTTATGTAAATGAAAGTTATATTATACTACAAAATACAAAAATATATGCTTTAAGAACTTCAAACGAGCATACTGACACCGACTATACAGACATTGTAATGGGTTGAGTACTTATAGTGCTAAAATATATAAACCAGATTACACTCTGTAGACTGGATTAGCACAATAAGTACACATAAAGTAGCAGAGAGGCACTTATATAATATATTTATATTCATATTTCCTATATTAATATACACTACTGGTCGAAAGTTTTAGAAAATGCAATTTTTTTCAGTCTTTATTGAAATTTATGCAGTTTAAAGTCTCAATGTAATTTGATATTAAAGAATTAAAAAAAATTAACTGGAATAAAAAAAAATAATAATCATTGAATTCTTATGTTTAACAACATGTAATCTATTTTTTATTTGAAACATTAAAGTAGCCAGTGCCACCTTTTGCAGGTATAACAGCTGAGTACAGTTGTGACATTCATTCCACGATAGAAGTCCCATATTGTTTGGAAAGTAGACTTGTACACTGTGAAATTGATTTATTGTGATGATACAAATGGATTCATCTTTAATAAAAAACAAAAAACTGTTTTGGCGATTTGGGTTTTGTTTATGTGTCATTTCGTTTTGGATGAATTTTGTGAAAATTTTTGGAAAAACAATTCGGGCGACCAAAATGGTTTGAAAACCAGCCATAACAATCAATGCACTGTAAAATAGAAATATTATGTATATATTGTTCAGTACAGCAATAGGTGCATTTTATCACTAACTTGTTCACAGATCAAGTGAGAAGCAACCAACAGAGGGAAAAAAGGAGGAGCAGTACATTTTTTATATATATGTTATATATTATTATATAGTAAAATATATAAAAAAAATATTATCTCTCCTCCTTTACCCCTCCACCCCATCCCCCATTGGTCACTTCTCACTTGGTCACTTCAAGAGGATCACAATGCCAGAAATAATGTTGCATCGAATACGGATCTGGAAAAGGATAGACGTTACAATGGAACTAATAGTGCATTCCAAAAGTGAGAGAGAGGCAGACTAGAAATGAGAGAAAAGCCAGCAACCAACCAAAAAGGGTATATAAACAAGGGACAAGTCATTACATTACTCCAACTGATGAAGCTAGATTTGACTAAACACCTACTGGACTCAATGTACTACTAGTGAGGTCTTTATATTGTTTTAAATTGATATATTTTAATCTTACTTTTAATTAAACCTGCTATTTTGTTGAACACCACATGTAGTGGACCTTATCCATCAGAGGATTTTGAAAGCCTGTTAAGTGTCGAACCAGCTATACAAGGCTCAGAATCACTGTTAATATTGGCATCGACAGCAACAGAAAAAGGGGTCAGGACTATCCCAATTAGCCCTAATGTACCTACCACCAGAGTTAAACGTGTAGATTGGTTCTATGCTCGTAAGTATGAAGGTAGTAACTATTTATTATTGCAATATATTTTGTACATCTGCACTTTTGCACCCCCATGTCTTGTTTTTCTACAGTGATGGCTACACCCCACGATAGAGAAGCATTGTTATAGGTATTAACTGCTCCACCCATTTATATTTTGTATCCCAATCAGTTATCTTTTATTGGTGCCGCAAAAAGATGTCTAATCTTAAAATGCAAATAAAACTGTTTTATACATTGTCCATCTTATTGTCCTTACCAGCAGTGTTGCAAAAGCGTCTACAAATGTGTTGCACTTGCAGATTGCTTTGCATTCACTGTTCTGTCTAGTTCATCCCCAATCAGCTGGACTGAGATTTAAGTCTGGTGACTGTCCTAGCCATTCCATGAATTGATGCCTACCATGTATACTTTATATGTTTTGGATCATTACCAGAATGTAAGATGAACCCTTGGTATATATCATAAGGCATTGCATGGTGCCACAAAATGCAGTGGCAGCTTTTTCCTGTTTAAGGTGCCACTCCTTCTGTACAAGTCACCAACTATGGATTCAGCATAGCCTCAGACCATCGTGCTTCCTGCTTCATATTTGCCATTTGGTGTCACACAATGAGGAACTATCATTACGTCTACTCAACACTGTACAAAACCACTGTGTGGTTAAACAAAGATGGACAATTTAGACTCATCAGTCTTATAGGGCCTTCATACAGTCATAACTAGTTCACTGATCATGCTTACTGGTGCAGAGAAGCCTTTTTTTTTAGATTGAAATATTATCAATGGCTTTTTACTGCCACTCAACCTGCCACTTCAAGGTCTTCTCTTCACAGTTAAAAGGGAGACTTGCTTCATCTGACAAGTGTTGAGCTGTGATTGAATCTGTTGGCCCTGTTAATCACCTATCATGCACTGTTGACTTTTATTAACATGTTGTCTGATTCTCTTGTGGCTTTTCTTTCCTGTCCAAGTTTCCTCCAGATTCCAAATGCCTTTTGATGGTGTAGTAAACTATGCTCCCTGACACCTTGGCATTCTTTGCAATTTCTCTAAAGAAAAGACTTTCACTTTCAAAGGTTATAATGTTCTGTCTTTCTTCCTTAGTTGTCTTTTACTAAAAAAAGGCTTTTGTTTATAACTTTAAAATAAAGATTTGTTTTTAGTTTTGGTAACGTAAACCTGTTTCTTTGACCTCTGGAAGTTTACCACTGAGCTTAATAACATTTCAAATGAGTGTGCAACTAAATGATGGATAAACACCAAAAAATGGTAGAGTGTCCCTCTAAAGTTAATAATCAAGATATATATTTTTTTGCATTTTTACATTTATTTTTAATATATAATTGTTTGCATTTTTACATTTATTTTTAATATATAATTTTTGGCATTTTTACATTTATTTTTAATAATATATATTTTTAAGAATAGTTGTTTACAGATAATGTTTCCCTTTTTTTCTCTTTTTTTACCATTAAGGATATCCTTTTTTCACCATTAAGATATCCGTTTTGTCTAAATAAATTTTTAAGTGATTATGAGTTGCACTTTGAGAAACTTAACCAATTCTGCCAAACACGATTTTCAAACTGAACTTATTTATATAAGTATAACAAGGGTTAATTCAACATTAACAAGATCAGACCGAACAAGTATAAAACAGATTGAAGACTCCCAGATGCCAGCCTCTGATGAAGTGATCTGGGATCACGAAACGCGTAAGGCGGCATCTTCACACATCGGTTCCTGAGAGCAAGCACCTTTGAAACGCATCCTGAGCCGCAGTGGAACGCACGTGGCCAGAATCCAGTGACATTAGCACGAGGGAGTCCTTATTCACTTCGGTCTGCCTGGCCGACAAGTAGTTTTTACATCTTTTAACACCCTTTGGACTCCACTCCGATATACTTGGTACTGATGCTGATTTTATTTGCTACCTTCTCTGGGAGTATTACAATTGTAGTTATTTTTATAATTTTATATTCTATGTGCCTTTTTTGACAGTTTTTATGTACTAATAAATTTTCCTATAGTACTCTGTCTGTTGCACGGAATTTTACTATTCATCACTTATTATTTAACCCTTTGTGGGATTCTACATTTTGTATTGGTTCTTGCATTGCAATAGTTCATTAACCTTTACTAGAGTATTATCTCAGCAACCTGTGGACTCTACCTTCCTTATATTATAGGAGGTAATGACCTGATTAGCTGATACATTTAAGAAGCGACCTTATATATCTTTATCCACATTTCTATTGCTATTTTTATGTTTACTTTTTTATTTTTTTTCACCTCTATTTTACTTTTTTCTTTTATATATGCCTTTCCACTGAGTCCTGTATATATTATTGATTCATTTCAATAAGCATTTCCTATTAATAACATTTCAGATTATTTACTGGACTTAAACAAAAAAACAAAACAAAAACAAAAAACTGGTGAAAAATAGGTGTTCTAAAACTTTTGACGGTAGTGTATATCACTATTTGTGCAGTTAACAGTGGTGACCACATGTAAACATGAGATAATTTTCAGTTAACCCCTTAAGGACATTAGGCTGTTTCATTATGTCCTAACTATAATGTGTTTTAATGCCTTTAGGGGGTAAAGTCACATCATGCTAAATTGGTGTGAGCAGGGTTACATCCATCCTCACACCAGGGAGTACCAGGTATCAATGTATACCTAGGGCTTCCCTCTGTCTGCTAGGGACATTTTTAGTCACCACAGGCTGTTTTGTGAGCTGTTTGCAGCATTGGAATCCAGTCTTTAAATAGGCATTTACATGCCTTTAACTAGATAGTGATGTGAGCAGGGTTAAATCCCGTGGCTGTATCAGAAGTGTTGACTTCGAGAAAGAAGGGCATGTGCTGTTTGGGTATACGCAGTATAAGAGCAGTAGTGAGCATGCATTTTAATTTATCGAAGGCAGTCTGTGCCTGGTGAGTCTAGTGCCATTTAACATCTTTCTTGGTGAGGTTTGTGATTGGTTGTATGACATGAGAAAAGTCACGTATGAAACATCTGTAAAAATTGTGGAAGCCTGTAAAACATTGTACCTATTTTTTAATTTGAGGTTCTGGCCATTGTTGTAGTGCCTGAACCTTGAGTGGATCCATCTCTACTTTTCCAGGTTGGATGATGTTTCTTAAGAACTCCACAGAAGTTTCTCTATTTTTGCATATAACGTGTGTTGTCTAAGACGTTTCAGTACTTGGTTACGATGTTTGGGTAGGTCAGGGGAAAAGATCAAGTTGTCATCTAGGTAAATCACATCATACTGGTCCAGGAGATCTCTAAAGATGTCATGAAGGAAATGTTGGAATGAGGCAGGGGCATTACAGAGACCATATGGCATCATTGTGTATTCATAGTATCCATATCAGGATCGAAAGGCGGTTTTCCACTCGTCTCCCTCCCTGACACGAAGGAGATTTTTGTCAGGGTACCTGTGGTCTCTACCTCCAAAAGAGGTAGAGACTTAGCTGTTCCACCATTCAGACGGTCTGATGACTCCCTTCCCCGCGGTCTATCCGGTCCTGCAAGGCCGGCCGCGAGGGAGTGACTGCCTTTTACACCATCTAGGCAGGAAGTCATCATCAGGACACTCCCCCGGATCGACCTGTCAGTCAATTGCTGCAGGACCAATCAGGACGTCTCGGAGGTGTGGTTACTGCTCTGAACAGGGTATTTAACAGAGCTTCCTTCATTAGCTCATTGCCCTGTCGTGGTTCTAGCTTGTTCTAGTCACTCAGTGCTTGTGTATTCTATTATCCCTTTTGGTTTTGACCCGGCTTGTTTACCTTACTCTGCTTATCTCTTACCCTTGATTTGGCTTGTCTCTCGCTTACCTGTCTTCTGTTACCCTCGACCTCGGCTTGTCTTTGACCATTCTATACGGTACTACTTACGTTAGTCCGGCCATTCTAAGGTCCGGTATACGTATCTGGCTACTGTTTGTACTCTGCGTGTTGGATCCCTGTCCCGATCCTGACATTACGACAGGGACAATGGATCCTGCAAGTACAAACAGTCAGCTGGCTTCTCCTGATCCTAGGTTTGAAGCCATGGATCACAGAATGGATCAGATGGCGCTTGCGCTACAGGCTCTATTATCTCATGCCAATAACCCACCAGAGGAGATACGTAATACCCCTGTTTCTCCTGTCAGTTTAGGTCTAGAGGTAGCCACAGTGGGTGCTTCTTCTCGCATTACCCCCCCAGTACGCTATGGTGGGGCTCCTGAGAAGTGTCGTGGTTTTTTAAACCAAATTAGTATCCACTTTGAATTGCAACCCCGCTCTTATCCTACAGATAGGGCAAAGGTAGGATTTATTATCACCCTACTTATTGAGAAAGCTCTGAGATGGGCCAACCCACTATGGGAGAACGAGAACCCATTAGTGTATAACTATAACGCATTTGTAGCTGCTTTTAGAAGAACATTTGATTCTCCAGGTAGAAAGGTTAATGCAGCCAGATTACTGTTGCGCCTGAGACAGGAGAACCGAACACTGGTGGATTATGCACTAGAGTTCAGGTCTCTGGCGTCAGAAGTCAAGTGGAATGAGCAGGCGAATATGGATGTATTTTTGAATGGCCTATCTGAAGTAATCCTTGATGAGATTGCTACCAGAGAACTCCCTGAGAATTTAGAAGATTTAATTTCGTTCATCTCTCGTATAGATGAACGTTTAAGAGAGAGACAGAACACTCGAGAGAGGAACCGGAGACCTTCTTTTAGGTTAGCCCCCGCTTTTCCAAATCCTGACTCCACGGTATCTTTGCTTCCTGAACCTATGCAGATAGGTTATACCCGCCTCTCTGAGGAGGAAAGACAGTACAGGAGAAGAGAGGGTTTGTGTATGTATTGTGGAGCCAAGGGTCATTTACTCTCGAACTGTCCTAACCGTCCGGGAAACGTTCGCACCTAAGTCTCTCTAGAGGACAAGCCTTGGGTGTTTCTATTTTGTCCTCTACTCCTAATTATAAAGATCACAGGCTTCTGCTACCAGTTTCCTTAACTTGGGAGAAGGAAGTAGTAAGGGCTATGGCATTGATAGATTCCGGTGCAGCTGAGAATTTTATCGACCAAGCCTTTGCTATTAAGAACAATTTCCCATCCCAGCTAAGGGAGACACCCTTGGCCGTTGAGGCCATAGATGGTAGACCACTACTAGACCCTGTTATCTTTCGTGAAACCATACCCATTAGTTTAAATGTTGGTATCCTACACGTGGAGAATTTATCTCTTTTGCTCATTTCATCCCCTTCCGTTCCCATAGTTCTGGGGTACCCATGGTTGAAGAAACATAACCCTATTATCGATTGGGAGTTAGGGGAGATACTCTCGTGGGGCCAGGGTTGCCAGGAGAGGTGTTTATGCAAGGTTTCTCCATTAGCTAATGTTAACATACCTGAGACTCCTATTCAGTCCACAGAAAGACAGATACCAGACCTTTACCTAGACTTAAAGGCAGTATTTGACAAGAAGAATGCCGATTCTTTGCCGCCACACAGGCCATTTGATTGTAAAATTAAGCTCCTACCTGGGACTATGCCTCCGAGGGGCCATGTATATCCTTTGTCTGTTCAGGAAAACTTGGTTCTAGAGGAGTATATTCGGGAGAACTTAGAAAAGGGATTCATTAGGAGGTCTTCTTCCCCGGCCGGGGCTGGGTTCTTTTTCGTTAAGAAAAAGGATGGCACGCTGAGACCTTGTATCGATTACCGAGGCTTGAATAAAATAACTGTCAGAAATGCCTATCCTATTCCACTTATTACCGAGTTATTTGATCGTCTTAAGGGCTCCAAAATCTTCACCAAGTTAGATCTCAGAGGGGCATATAATTTGGTGAGAGTCCAGCAGGGACACGAGTGGATGACGGCGTTCAATACTCGGTACGGTCACTATGAATACACAGTTATGCCGTTTGGACTTTGCAATGCTCCTGCAGTATTTCAGGATCTGATTAATGAGGTACTTAGGGAGTTTCAACATGATTGTGTCATTGTCTACCTAGACGACATACTGATACACTCTAGGGAGATTGAAACTCACCATAGACAGGTCAGAGCGGTATTACAGAAACTTCTGCAACATGGTCTATACTGTAAATTGGGAAAATGCAGCTTTGATCAGTCTCAGATAGATTTTCTTGGTTACGTGATTTCTGGGGAAGGTTTTAAGATGGACCCTGACAAACTCCAGTCTATTTTAGATTGGCCATTACCTAAGGGACTTAAGGCTATTCAGAGGTTTATTGGTTTCTCCAATTATTATAGGCGCTTCATTAAGGGTTACTCGTCTATTATTGCGCCCATTACCAATATGACCAAACAGGGGGCAGAAACTAAGACGTGGTCTCCTGAAGCTCTCGCTGCTTTCAAGAGGCTCAAAGAACTTTTTGCTTTTGCTGCAATATTAGTCCATCCTGATACGACTTTGCCGTTTCTACTCGAGGTCGATGCCTCTGAGACAGGAGTAGGTGCGGTTCTGTCACAAAGATTAGCGGTAGATAAACCATTACACCCGTGTGGGTTTTTTTCCAGGAAACTTTCTGGGGCTGAGAGCAGATATCACATCGGGGACAGGGAACTGTTAGCAGTCATTAAAGCCTTAAAGGAGTGGAGACATTTGTTGGAGGGGACCCTACACCCTATTACGATTTTGACAGACCACAAAAACTTGTCATATATTGGGGAGGCTAAGCGCTTATCCTCTAGACAAGCTCGTTGGTCCTTATTCCTGACTCACTTCAATTATGTACTGACTTACAGACCTGGTTCTAAAAACTCTAAAGCCGATGCATTATCTCGCCAATATGAACCTGCTACTGTACCTGAACCAGTTCTTTCTTCTATAGTTCCGAAGTGCAATATCATTGCTAATACGAATCTCAGGATTCATTCTCCATTACTGGCCGAGATCATTAAGTTGCAACATCTCGCACCTAAACAGACCCCTGCGGGTCGTCATTTCGTTCCTCCTGCTTTTCAACTGGAACTTTTACAGTGTTTACATAATAGCAAGATGGCGGGACATCCTGGTATTCGCAAAACTTACGCGTTGATCTCTAAGGACTTCTGGTGGTCTACTTTATGGAGGGATGTTGAGGAGTTCATCGCTGCATGTGAAGTTTGTACTAAAACCAAACAACCCCATACGCTTCCATGTGGACTCCTGCAACCCTTGGAGGTTCCAGAGAAACCATGGTCCTGTTTGGCCATGGACTTTATTGTCGATCTACCTATCTCTAAAAGACAGACTGTTATCCTCACCGTGGTTGACAGGTTTACTAGGATGGCACACTTCATTCCCCTGCCTAAACTTCCGTCTTCTCCCGAATTGGCAGAGATATTCGCCAAGGAGATTTTTCGCCTACATGGGATACCCTCTCAAATTGTATCGGACAGAGGCTCCCAATTTGTTTCCCGCTTTTGGAGGTCCTTCTGCTCTCAACTTGGTATTAAATTAAACTTTTCTTCTGCCTATCATCCTCAGTCTAACGGAGCTGCTGAACGTACCAACCAGAAAATTGAACAATATTTACGATGCTTTGTTTCTGAACACCAGGATGATTGGGTCGGTTTGATTCCTTGGGCGGAGTTTGCACACAACAATCTCGTTTGCGATTCTACTCATTCAAGCCCCTTCTTCATGAATTATGGTTTTCATCTGTCTATTCTTCCTTCGGATTCTCCTTCCCAGGGGGTGCCGTCGGTTGATGTTCATGTTGCCAATTTGAGGAAATTGTGGGATCAAACTCGACAAATCCTTGTGCACAACTCTATGTTGGTCAAGAAACACGCTGATAAACGTAGAAGGGCGGCCCCGGTCTTTGTTCCAGGTGATAGGGTATGGCTGAGCACGAGGAACATCCGTTTAAAAGTGCCCTCCATGAAGTTCGCTCCTCGGTATATTGGACCCTACAGGGTGCTGACCCGTATCAATCCGGTTGCGTATCGTTTAGCTCTTCCTAATACCTTACGCATTCCGAACTCGTTTCACGTTTCATTGCTGAAACCACTCATATGTAACAGATTTTCCTCCACAATAGCCCCTCCTCGCTCCGTTCAGGTGGAGGGTCAGGAGGAGTATGAGGTCAACTCTATTATTGATTCTCGAATCTCCCGGGGGAGAGTACAATATCTGGTTGATTGGAAGGGATATGGT
The DNA here is from genome assembly GCF_036172605.1 of Pelobates fuscus. Taxonomy (NCBI): domain Eukaryota; kingdom Metazoa; phylum Chordata; class Amphibia; order Anura; family Pelobatidae; genus Pelobates; species Pelobates fuscus. The sequence goes on from NC_086322.1 coordinate 85,275,823, forward strand.
CCTGAGGAGAGGAGTTGGGTACCTCAGGAGGATGTTCATGCTCCCCGTCTCCGCAGGGCGTATCACTCTCGCTTCCCATCTCGTCCCGGTTCATTCCGCCCGGTGGGCGTATCTGAGAGGGGGGGTACTGTCAGGGTACCTGTGGTCTCTACCTCCAAAAGAGGTAGAGACTTAGCTGTTCCACCATTCAGACGGTCTGATGACTCCCTTCCTCGCGGTCTATCCGGTCATGCAAGGCCGGCCGCGAGGGAGTGACTGCCTTTTACACCATCTAGGCAGGAAGTCATCATCAGGACACTCCCCCGGATCGACCTGTCAGTCAATTGCTGCAGGACCAATCAGGACGTCTCGGAGGTGTGTTTACTGCTCTGAACAGGGTATTTAACAGAGCTTCCTTCATTAGCTCATTGCCCTGTCGTGGTTCTAGCTTGTTCTAGTCACTCAGTGCTTGTGTATTCTATTATCCCTTTTGGTTTTGACCCGGCTTGTTTACCTTACTCTGCTTATCTCTTACCCTTGATTTGGCTTGTCTCTCGCTTACCTGTCTTCTGTTACCCTCGACCTCGGCTTGTCTTTGACCATTCTATACGGTACTACTTACGTTAGTCCGGCCATTCTAAGGTCCGGTATACGTATCTGGCTACTGTTTGTACTCTGCGTGTTGGATCCCTGTCCCGATCCTGACAATTTTAGGCACCGCTGAAGTCCAGTTTGGTATAAATGATTAAGTCAGGAATAATAGGGGGAGTGGGTATTTGTTTTTGACTGTCATCTTTTTCAGCTCCCGGTAGTCGACACAGGGATGTACACTACCATCCTTTTCCCCCTCAATAAAAGATGCCGGCCCCTGCTGGAGAAGTGGAAGGTTGGATAACATCTTTTGCCAGATTTTCGTTGATGTACTCTTTGAGGACAAGAAGTTATTTTTCCGGCAAGGGATATATTCTACCAAAGGATATTCTGACCCCAGGTAACAGGTCAATGGGGAAATCATATTCCCTTTGTGGTGTTAAAGTATCAACCCCCTTTTTGTCAAAGACATCAGTGAAATTGTGATACACCTTGGGAAGCAGAACCTCTTGACCTTTCTTCATATCAATGTCCAGTATGGAATGTACATAGCCTGTGGTGAGGTTATTACGAATTATTAAGAGTTATGAGTGGTGCAGAGAGTGGAGGAGAAGGATACGTTTCCTGAGGTCCACTTAATCCCTTAAGGACCAAACTTCTGGAATAAAAGGGAATCATGACATGTCACACATGTCATGTGTCCTTAAGGGGTTAAAAACCGGATCGTGCTTGCGTAACCAGGGAATACCAAGAATAACCGAGAATAAAGGCGAGGGAACAAGATCGAATGCAATATACTCTTTGTGTTTCCCTATAGAGAAGAGAATGGGTTTGGTTTGTTTCAGCAAGGGACCAGATTTCAGAAAAGACCTATCTACAACTTGTATCTTTAGTTGAACCTCTTTATTGATTACTGGTATTTGAAGGGTAGTGGCCAAGAAGGAGTCAAGGAAACATCCGCTTGCACCTGAGTTGATTAGTGCCCGGCATTCATGGTTAGTCGTGTTCCACTGTAAGTGGAGGGAGACTAATAAGGGATGAGTTGTAGTATGCAAGTTAGAGGGTAGGAGAGGAATGCTTATTTGCTTACCCCTTGTGGCTCTTGGTTTTTTGGGGCATGTCCTCACGATATGTGGTGAATTTCCACAGTAAAGACAAAGGTTTTCTCTCTTTCTATGTTGTAATTCAGCAGGGGATAGACGACCTTGAGTCAATCCCATTTGCATTAGCTCTTCAGTCATGTGTGAAGCAGGGAGTGACTGGAACCTGGTAGGAGAGAGGTAGGTAGGGAGAGAGAGGTTGTTTTCTCAAGACGTCTATCACGTAGCCCTCTGTCGAGCTGGATGGCTTGTTGTATAAAGTCTTCCAGCGAATCAGGAATGCCAAAGTGGGCGAAGTCATCTTTGAGTAAAAGGCCCAAGCGGAACTGGTTGAAAAGTTCAATTTCATTCCACCGAGTATCTTTTGCATAGCGTTTGAAATTGGTGATGTATTCTTCTATTGGTCTGCATCCATGACGTAATGCTCTGATGGCTGTCTAAACAGTATCCTGTCTGTTGGGATCATCATACATGGTAGACAAAAGTGCCACAAAAGAGTCCCAGTGAAGTACAACAGGATCATTATCCCTTTATAGTTCCTGTGCCAATTCTTGTGAAGGGCCAGAGAGGAGGGATATCAAGGTACGTACTTTGATGGAGTCAGAGTGGCACGTGCGTGGTTGTAGATCGAACATCAGCTCACTGGACATGATAAAGGACTGGAACTTTAAGCGGTCCGCAGTAAATTTTTGGGGCATGGTGATCCGAGGTTCAGGTGCCATAGTCGTATCTTCTGGAAGGGGCACAAGATGGGCGGTTGCAAAAGATATAGGTGCTCTTGCTGGTGTTTACAATTCTTGGACTGCTTGAATCAGGTTGGACACTTGCCTCGTTAGGATATCAAGCATTTTAGCCACTTCTGCGAGCTCCAGTTTATAGCTCAGTTGTTCTGTCAGAAACACAGTTTAGTGGACGGAGCCCAAGATGCAGATAGATGCTGAAAGCATAAGGCAAAGGGGAAGGACAAAGAAGTAGACGGTGGAGGGGATAGAGGGGACTTAATTTTAAATAACAAATCTAGCTCTAATTTACCCATTGCCACAAATGAAGCAGAAATGATTCCGTAATTTGCATTTGCATTTCAAAGTCCTCTAGCATTTAATGGTTTAAAAATAATTATTGACAGTACAAAAAAAAAGTAAAACTTGTGGAAACAAATAATAGTATTAAAGAAAATCAGTATGCTCTGTATCCCCAGAGTAAATGTGTTTTTTTTCAACACTTCAGCGAGAAACAGAGATACAACTGGAGCTTGGATTTTGCATGGTTACCTTGAATTAAATGCAAAATCTTTGCACCTTTTCACCAGTATACTTTTTCTACAGAATATTTTGCAGCTTCAAACCATCACAGATTTGAGACAGTAAAGATTTTCTTTTAGCTGAAATATAAATGTTTGATGTCCCTAGACTACGTATCTCTTAGGCCTTTATGATGCCACAGTAAAAGGGGCCTTGAAATGCCCAGTCTCTTTGGCCATTTTGATGCCCCTGTTAATTGGTACTGGATATGTTCAGTGTCCAATTTATTAGTCCAATATACTATATGAGCCCCCCTCCCCAATTAGCTAGTGGTCTCTAGGTACCCACCCCGTCAAATATGTCCACAACTACCACCATTACAGTAATTATTCTTAACAACGAGTGGGTTAAATATATCCAAACTAAATGAAAACATTCTATAAAATAATAATAATAATAATAATAATAATAACATGAATTTTTTATCTTCTGCATCAAAAAAGGTTAAATACAAATCCAACAAAATTAATAGACAAATTACCCCAATACCGAGAATATTCCGGATGGGGGTTGTACCAATTTCACCCAGGGCTTAACCCTTATAGGAAAGAAATAGATCAGGGAAACCTCATGTGAGAATCCCTGGTTTGGTATTTCATAAAACTAAGTAATTGATTGAAATGTCTTCAACAGTAAACCAAGTGTGAGAAGATTGCTGCAATATAGCAAAAGATAACCATTTCACCGTCTATTCAATGATATAACAGGCTTTATCATCCGTTGCCAAAAAGAAACATAAAACTGACAGTTGTATCTATATGCTAATTAGATTTAGTGATCCTAAAAATCAAGACAACAACTGAAATATCGTGTCTCTACATATTCCCTCTTAGTATAATATACATCCCTTTAGAATCATTTCATGATTTACAATGTCCAAATAATCTGGAGCAATCGTTGAAAAAGGAGAGGGGAGTTTAATTGGAAAATAAAAACATTATAATAGAAAGAGATCATCTAAATTGGCAATTGGCTGTAATGATATTACAGGGGGTTATTGGAGTAGAAAAGTATGGTAATAAATGTAAGATAAGTCTACAAGGCAAGGTGATATTGGGAAATCTGGAGAGATAGGAGGGAGAAGGTAAGTAACTTTAGATACAGCTTAGCTAAGTATGACATAAATCAAAGGTAGCAATTGTCTGGAGGCTTAAAAATGCCTATTTCTACACATATATGCTGCTCCTTATCCTGCAAAAAGTCCACTTATCTATAGTCTGGACTCTTAAATATAATCTGCAAAATCCCTCAAATACTGCACCTTGAAGGGTGCAAAAAATCTGAAATAAGTATGATCTCCTGCACCTACACGGGTTCTATTAGTGCCTGATACTGATATCCCATAGCACCTTCATGGATGCTAATGGTATAAGTCCCTGTATAAAAAGCTGCAATGGAGTCTCATATCTCCTAGTATACATAGGTAAACCCTAACTTAGCCCCCTGGAGCATCTTAACAAGTGATTCTAAAAATCAAGACAACAGGTGATATATTGTGTCTCTATATATTCCCTATTAGTATAATAAACATTCCTTCAGAATTATTTCATGACTTACAATGTCCAAATAATCTGGCGCAATCGTTGGAAAAGGAGAGGGCAGTTTAATTGAAAAAAAAAAATAGTATTATAATAGGGAGAGATCACCTAAATTGTCAATTGGCTGTAATAGTAGTATAGGGGGGTTATTAGAGTAGAAAAGTAGTGTAATAATTGTAATATAAGTATCCAAAGTGAGATGATATCGGACGATATCTTGTATCTTTATATATTTCCTATAAGTATAATAAACATCCTTTCAGAATTATTTAAACCCCTGGAGCATCCTCACAATAATAAAAACAAAAACAAAAGTGCTGATCCGGCTTAGTGCATAGTGAGTAAAGTGCTAAGTGAAAAAGTAAATAAAAGTCCCTTTACAAATACAAATCCACAATAAACTGTCAAAGGTTCATAAAAGCCTGTGGAAGTGTATGCATCAACAGAGGATTTTTTATATTTTTCTTATGCTTGAAATTATTTTAATTTATAGTTAGACACATTGTGTGTTTATGGCATTACCCTATGAATTTTTATTATTCCATTTACATGTATAATGTTCCAACCAGGATCACGTAATATATAACAGTGTTTTTTTATTTTGATATTTTTCAGCTGTTCACTTTATAGCTCTAAAGAACCATCTCTAGAGCTAGAAATGCACTTACTCTTAAATATCAAGTGTCACCTAATGTGTTGGAAATTTCTATATTTACTACCTACCCTCTTCTTCAAATGGCAAGCTATAAATAATAAGGTATTAGAAGCAACATTTTATCACACAGATATAATCTGGTGAATATGCTTAAGAAGATGCGGTATACCTGCAAATATAATAATAATAATGCTAAAGCTTCAGTTTCCCAGGGATGGCCAATACGATAGTACTAGTTACACACAAAGTGAACATAAATAACCTGATGGCAACATTAATAAAAAAGATCTATAATACAAACATTGTAAAAATTAAATGTGAGCTTAAAATAGTTACGGATTAGGTTTAAAAAACAGTCCATACACCTGGCCTTGGGAAGAAGGGATGCACAATCGCCCACAAACAGTCATACAACCAGTATCAATCATCTGTACAGTAAAGTAGAGTTAATTTTGTGAACCCACACATTCTCTCCTGAACTTCTAAACCATCTGGTGAGTTATTCTCTTGGAATGGCTGATGACATATATAAGCATTCAGATATAACAAGGGTAAACAAACATTTTTTTGTATCAGATGATGAAGTGCAATGTATCACTTGCTGGAGTTTTTTCGCATAATGAAGATGAAAAGGATTTTTCAGCAATCTCCATTGGTGTTTTCCCACTAAGTCATCTCATCACTTAGCCTTGCTATGTTTCTGTCTAGTTACAATGAAAATCAATGTGCAAGCCAGAGGGATATTCAATAATGATAGATAGGTTGCACATTAATGTTGATTAACTTTGAAAAGATTGTGAAGATGGATGGTAATTCCATACTGGTATCAGGATATTAAATTAAAAAGTTGGTTGCTGATTATACAATGCATTCTGCCCTATGACATAGATAAGAAAAGTCTGCTATCAGTTTTATATCATATGAATTCCAATCCATTAAGTATACTGGTCAGAAGTAGTCATTATTTATATTGGTATACTTAATGACAAAAAGAAACACACAAATCCTTTTCACAATACCCATCACATGGAATCGATATACCAGGTTTTTTTCTTTTATGATATGAGTCTTGTAATATTAACATGCCTATCACCTGTTTCTGCATTACATTCTGTGCAAAGGTGTGAACGGTCTGCAGAATGGTGAGCCAGTCCATATTCTGTCTCCAATTCTCACTTAGTATGGTTGCCCTCCATTTAACTCACAGTGCTTTTTATTAAGTTTGATGGTCCTTAAAACATTCTCTCTGAATGTAAAATGGCTCAATTCCTCTCACAAATGGAGACTTGGCTAAAAAAAATCACCATGCACACACAGCTTTTTAATCAACAAACTTGTATCAATTCTCCACTATTTATAATTGATTTTCACTACTGTTTCTGTTTGAAGAGGCGTGAGGCATCATTCTGATTAGCAAGCATATTGCCTTTTCTTAGATCCATAAAAATTGAGACAAACAAGGTTGGTATTTAATTCTGTACTATACTAATAACAATGTCTCTTATTTTTTAATTAATGTCTATGGTTGTCATCATGAATACCAATCTCAATTTTTACTACAATTGTTTTCTTTGGTGACTAGATATACATTTTGAGAAGTAATCATTGGAGGCGACACTCATTTTCTAATAGATGCAAACTTAGACTCTTCTTCTTATGCAAACATTGCTTTCAGTATGGCCACTTCTAGTAAAATTACAACACAACAAACATGTGATATTGTTTTAGTAAATGAAACTATATTTTCCATGATAACCATATCTACCATGATTGATATGTTTTATTATCCACAATTCTTACTGACCACAGTTCAATCTGTTACTATCGGATTTATCTTATGGTCAGATTATATTGAGCATATGTTGACAGATTAATCTGTGGTATGTGCGTTGAGGGATGCATTGCACAATTATTTTCAAATCAACAATATGCCAGATATGTCAATGCAATTAATTTGAATAGTATTAATGCAATTAATTTGAATAGATTCCCTGTAATTGGAAGGAAAGTACCCCAGACTTTGGTGAACAATCGCAACCAGAGAGCCAGGAGATGTCTACATTTGTTTGTCCCCCCAAAAAACCCTGACAACTGACTGACCGTAAAGACAAATCCCATGGAACAATTTCGGGCTTCATTGATGTGTGTGGTTGGTCAAAACGTTTCCCCCGTGACAATTCGATTACACTGCATGGATCTGAGCATTATTTGAACAACTAGGGAGCTCAGATCCAGGCTATCCGGGGATATAAAATATGTGAGGATGTCTACCTGTCTCCATTGTGTTTTATTGTTGTACCTCGAGTGCCTGGTAGATAATTAATTAAAGCTCAGGCAAATAGAAGAATTAGATCATCTACTAGTTGAGGGAACAGCTAAACTGACAATAAAATGCAAAGTTATCATCATGGATGACTTTAATCTTCCTGATGTGAACTGGAAAACCAAAATGGCTGCTTGTACCATGAGCACACATATTCTAAACTCCTCACTGGGATTCTGTCTAAAACAAGTCATTGAGGAGCCAACTCGTAAGGAAGCCATAGTAGATTTAGTGTTAACAAATGGGGATTTGGTATCAGTCATTACTGTAGGTGAACGTTTAGGATCTAGTGATCACCAGTCAGTGTGGTTTAATATAAGAAAAGTGACTCAGTCACTTTTCTAAAATTAGAATATATATAAAGGAGCAGTTTAAATGGAGTCCGGGAGAAATGGGATTATTTAAAAGTTGCACTATTTAAAGCAACAGAAAATTCCATTAGACCATTAATGGTTTTTTTATAATCAACCATTGTTAACAGGAGTAGTCCCAGAAGATTGTAAATTAGTGAATGTGGTACCCATTCACAAGAAAGGTAGTAGGGAGGAGTCGGGCAACTATAGGCCAGTGAGCCTTACTTCAGTAGTGGGGAAAGTAATGGAAACCATACTTAAGGATAGGATTGTTGAACATCTAAAATCATATGGATATCATAATCAGAGACAACATGGTTTTACTTCAGGGAGATCATGCCAAACTAATCTTGTTGATTTTTTTTGATTGGGTAACTAAAATGATAGATCAGGGTGGTGCAGTAGACATTGCTTACCTAGATTTTAGTAAGGCTTTTGACACTGTTGCACATAGAAAGCTTATCAATAAACTGTAATCTTTAAGTTTAGATTCCAATATTGTTGAATGGGTAAGGCAGTGGCTGAGTGACAGGCAACAGAGGGTTGTAGTCAATGGAGTATATTCAAAGCTTGGGCTTGTCACCAGTTGGGTACCTCAGGGACCCATTCTCTTTAATGTTTTTATTAGTGATATTGTAGAAGGTCTTGATGATAAGGTATGTATTTTTGTTGATGATACTAAGATTTGCAACAGGGTTGATGTTCAAAAAAGAAATAAGCCAAAATGGCAAATTATTTAGGTAAACTAGAAAAATGGTCAGAGTTGTGGCAACTGACATTTAATGTGGATAAGTGCAAGATAATGCATATTGGGTGTAAAAACCCAATGGCAGAGTATAGAATATTTGCTACACTACTAACCTTAACATCTGTGGAAAGAGATTTAGGAGTGAATATTTCAGATGACTTAAAGGTCAGCGGACAATGTAATAGAGCAGCAGGAACTGCTAGCAGAATGTTTGGTTGTATAAGGAGAGGTATAGTAATTTAGACCACTTTTTAGGGCATAACACGTTTTGTACATAATCATTTCAACAAACAACTTGTGCCTTTCTCAAGGTAGAACACAATGAGACTTTGCTCTGAACTGCGCTTCATTGGTTTATTAAATGTCCTGTATTGCTATTTAATGAATAGATCCATGTTTTGTTTGGCTTGCTTAATCTTTAAAGCATTGTATTTGTAAGTTTTGACTTAATAAAGGTTGTTTATAAATTCTGGTGTGAAGTTTTATATTGCATCACTAGCTTGAGCATTTCTGCAGGACTAGCAATATGTGTTCTCTAAACATTTATAAAGGTGTTTCTTCTTATGTATCTTTTGACCTTCTCAATTTAATATTGTTGGATACACTTTCCAATTTTTTTATTTATTTTTTAATAAACGTTAAAAGTATTAAAATGCTGGAATATGATAATTGTTTTTGATATTACATCATATTTTTCATATGATATATTTTTTGATATGTTAATATTGTAAGAAAAAAAAAGTTTACCCAAAAATATTAACATTTTTTGGAAATATTATCCAACAATATCAAATCGAGGAGCAAGTTAGTGCTTTGGCACTTAAATCAGCGCAACAGGTAACATTTATAGTCTTTTTTTTAATAAGACAAAATATTTCCACCAAAAAAAAAAAGAAAAATATAAGCTGTTTAATTTAATATTTGAAATATAAAAGATATAGATTAAAAGCTCAAGTCCACTATATGGCAATATGTAATAATTTTACTCACCAAAAACTGTTCTTGCAGGCACAGATTCCCTGTTTAGCCAGAATGACACCTGAGACAAAATTACTGTCATGATGCAGGGAAGATAAGTCTGAATTACAAAATATCCAATTTTTCTTTTCAGATGAAAATGTGTTGTCATTACTGTGTATTCTCCTACCGAACAGAAAAAAAAACATTCCAGGTTAGTTTATAATGCAACATCTATTTTGTAACCTATAGTAAGGTATATTATAATAATAATAATAATAATAATAATAATAATAATAATAATAAAATATATATATATTATTCCTTTTTGTGGTGCTTCTATGAAATGCGTGTATGGATGCATGACAAATTACAATATAACACAATAAAGAGGTTAGCCACTGGAAACATACTTAATTACATTTGATTAAACAAGAATTTAAAACATGATGTAAAATATTTTGATCCTAAGCATGCACTAAAAAACTTAAGACAAATTCAAATCCCTATAGAGAACATCAATTTATGATATATTAGATAAGTGAAGAGACATTTCTTCGGTACAGTACATACGTTATTTTTTATTGCTCGTATTTATAAAGCGCCAGCTAGTGATGTCGCGAACATAAAATTTTCGGATCGCGAACGGCGAACGCGAATTTCAGCAAATGTTTGCGAACCCGTGAACCGGGCGAACCGCCATAGACTTCAATAGGCAGGCGAATTTTAAAACCCACAAGTTGTTTCAAGGGGACTAACACCTGGACTGTGGCATGCAAACTCCGATCCGTCGCTGCATCTTGCAGCCGCTTAGTAGATAACTCCCTAATTCCCACGGTATTAGGGAGTTATCTACTAAAAGACTGAAAGACCTAAATTGGTCTTTCAGCCACATTTACTAATACTAAGTAAAGATTACTTAGTATTAGTAAATTCTGCCCTTACTCGCTATACCTCGAGTAAGGGTATGTCTAGTAAGCAGTGAGAAGCCACTGGCTGCTCACTGTAAAAAAAAAAAAAAACACAAAAAAAAAACCAACCTATTGGCTCCCACCCCTGTGCGACGGGTGGGGGCCATAAATTACAATGGGGGAGGGGACCTACTGCCCTGCCCCCGGCCCCCACCCTTGAGCGGTGGGTGGGGGCCATAAAGATAATGAGGGGGGGACCTACTGTCCTCCCCCACCCGGCCCCCACCCCTTGGCGGCGGGTGGGGGCCATAAATTACAATGGGGGAGGACCTACTGTCCTCTCCCCTAGCCCACACCCCTGGGTGGCGGGTGGGGGCCATAAAGATAATGGGGGGGACCTACTGTCCTCCCCGCCCCACCCCCACCCCTGCGCGGTGGGTGGGGGCCATAAAAATAATGAGGGGGGAACTACTGTCCTCCCCCCTGGCCCCCACCACTGTGCGGTGGGTGGGGGCCATAAATCACAATGGGGGGGACCTAATGACCTCCCCCCTCGGACCCACCCCTGAGCAGCGGGTGGGGGCCCTAAATACTAAAAAGGGGGGACCTAATGTCCTCCCCCCTCGGCCCCACCCCTGAGCAGCGGGTGGGGGCCCTAAATACTAAAAAGGGGGGGACCTAATGTCCTCCCCGCTCGGCCGCCCCCCTGAGCGGCGGGTGGGGGCCCTAAATACTAAAAAGGGGGGGGACCTAAGGTCCTCCCCCCTGGCCCCCAACCCTGAGCGGCGGGTGGGGTCCCTAAATACTAAAAAGGGGGGACCTAATGTCCTCCCCCTCGGCCCCACCCCTGAGCAGCGGGTGGGGGCCCTAAATACTAAAAAGGGGGGGACCTAATGTCCTCCCCGCTCGGCCGCCCCCCTGAGCGGCGGGTGGGGGCCCTAAATACTAAAAAGGGGGGGACCTAAGGTCCTCCCCCCCCGGCCCCCACCCCTGAGCGGTGGGTGGGGGCCCTAAAAAAAATGTTCCCCTCCCAGGTGGGGGGGGTTTTCAAAGTTTACTCAGTGATATGGAATAGGGGGCGGACCGACCATCGCATATGTTCGCCCGCCATGGCGAACGCGAACAAGCGATGTTCGCCGGAATCATTCGCCAGCGAACTGCTCGGGACATCTCTAGCACCAGCATTTTCCGCAGCACTGTACAGTTAAGGGAGAACATACCATATACAATAACAAATACAAAAGGTAGAGAGGGCCCTGCCCGTAAGCCAAGACCTAACCATTGAAGCTCTTTTATTATTATTATTATTATTGCCATTTATATAGCGCCAACAGATTCCGTAGCGCTTTACAGTATTTAACTATAAATAGGACAATTACAAGAAAACTTACAGGAACAATAGGTTGAAGAGGACCCTGCTCAAACGAGCTTACAGTTTATAGGAGGTGGGGTATAAAACACAATAGGACAGGAAATATCAATTAAATAAGGTGGGAGTGAAGCAGAGCTGAAGGAGAGAGTAGAGTGCTGCCCTTTAGGAGAGAGCAAGGAACAGGTATGTGAGGTAGAGGTTTCTGGAAGGCCATAAGCTTTCCTAAAGAGATGGGTTTTAAGGCACTTCTTAAATGATTGAAGACTAGGGGAGAGTCTGATTGTGGTAGGCAGGCTATTCCATAGGAAGGGAGCTGCCGGCGAGAAGTCCTGCAAGCGCGAGTTGCCTGTATCAGCAGAAGGTCACGGGCAGAGCGGAGAGACCGAGAAGGGGCATACCTATGGATCTGTGAAGAGATATAAGACGGGCTAAAATTGTTCAGTGCTTTATATGTATGGATTAGCAATTTGAATTGACTCCTATAGGATACAGTAAGCCAATGTAAGTGTATACAAAGTGCTTAGCTAGATAGCCCGTGAGCTTATAATCTAAAGGATATAATGGGATTTTGAGACAAGAGGTAGCAGGGGGAATTTTCAAGTGATGGATCAAAGAAGTTAGCAGAACATTTCAGCTATTGATAAAATATACAAGGAATACGGAGGTAATTGAGTAAAATATACAAGGAATAAGGAGGTAATTGAGCTGTCTAACAGCTGGATGAGCATGCTATCCCTGTGTATAAACAAGGGCACATAACATTATATACAAAGTCCAACAATTGCTAACAATTATGTATATACAAAGTGGGATGCTATCAGGGTCAAGAAAAGTCTGTTGCTAGGGTGCATTTTGAAGTAGCAAGCAGACTTGATGTCTGAGTGGGATATTAGTAGAAATCCACAATCAACGCGGTAAGCAGAAATGTTATATAAATGAAGGTTTAAAGGAAGCTGCACGTACAATAGAAGAGAAGCCAGATAGGTGAATTCATGTGTAATGTTCTACAAAGATACACGTTTATGCGATATTATGCATGAATTCACCTATCTCTTTTATTTCATTTTGATGTGCTCAAACCACAGAAGGGGTCAGCAATGGGCCTATGTTCTATGAGTGCATGTTTGGAGTATTTTTTCTACACTATAATATATATGTGATATATGGAAAATGCTAAAGCATGATAAATAAAATTAATAATTGTAGCTGTGTCATTATAATACTTAGGCAGATAACATTTAGGCAGATCATTCAAGACCTTTTAAACTGGTGGTAGAATTAATTATATCTGAAAGCTTATTCTTCATGTGTGTATCTCTGTAGGAGAAGGCTGCTCAATGTGCTTAATGTCTTGTAAGATGGGAGGGAAAGTAACATGCTGGCATTGTACCATAGATTACAGGATATGACTCACACAAGGAGTAAGTAAATGCAAGCCATGCACATTGATGTCACATTTACTTAAAGTGGCACTGTCATTTGTGGTGTTTGCATTTTTTGCAAACACTCTCCAGGTGACATGTCTTCTTAGACAGAGGCCCCTGAGGGGACAAGGAGAAGGTGACTTACCTGAAGCTCTCCCTCCTCGGCCCTGACATATTCTTATGTTAGTATGTAGACAAGTGCACAAGCATACCCTAAGGGATATGGGTACTGTAATATGACAGATGGATGGACAGACGGACAGATAGATATTTTTTTTTAATTGTGTATTTTTATCCTTATTAACCCCTTAAGGATGGAGACAATTGTCTATGTTCAAAACAAAAAAAACTAAACCTACAATTTGTTCTAAGTGTTTTCTCCACCATACATATTGTATATTTTTCTTAAAGACCTGAAATATTTATCTTTTAATATCTTATATCAGGGCTCGGCAACCTTCAGTACTCCAGAAGTTGTGGACTACACCTCCCATAATGCTCTTACAGTCATAATGATGGCAAACCATCAGGGGGATGTAGTTCATAACATCTGGAGTGCTGAAGGTTGCCTAGTCCTAATACAACATATTAAAAGATATATGTTTACCTAACATAACATGAAGTGTGAAAGTGCATTTTTTTTACATTGCTGCTTATAATAATTTGTACTCATCCAGTGCAAACAAAGAAAACAAACTCAAAATAGATTCACATATGAGTTCTGATTGTTTAATGCCTCATATGCCCAGGATCTAAATTCATTAAATAATTTGTTGGTATACCTTACCTTTAACCTTAACCCTACACTATCTCTAACCCAGCATAAACCCTTGTTTAACCTTTACACTAACCCTTACCCTAGCAATACATCTAACCATACCCTAATGATAGCGCTACTCTACCTTCCACTAAATGTTCCACTTTTTTAGCCACTTCTTAAAGGCTATCCTAAGCATCCTCACTTTTTTTGTATTTTTTGCAGAAAAATTAATTCCTTTGTATTACCTGCAAATCTTTCTAAATTAAATGGCACCTATTGTACTTTTGAAAAACCCTTACACTATGTATAAGTTTATCTCCTGTCAGCCCATACATTCTCTGCCTCAAGTTACACATAATTTGATGTTTTAGTTTCATTTCAAACACATAAGCGTTTGCATTGTTACACACGTTGTGGTAGGGGGAACACTATGCTGCCTTTCTCCTTTTCCATGGTGACTTATAACTGCTCTGATCCACAAAAGTTGCTGGACCAAAAAAGAGGATGCAGTTATACAATAGTTTACAAAACTACAAACTGGGCAGTGTATACATTTATAGCACTTGTAATATGTCTTATCAAACAGTAAGTCATCTTGCATGTTGAATGTGCGGGGGGGAAATATTACATATTTAGTTAAAGCCTATATACTAGCTTGAGGTGTCTCTTATTGGTCAAGACTCTTCCTTGTTAGCGATGGGCCTTGCAGCTGCTGACACATGTTCACCCAAGAACTTTAAAGTTAAGTTATTGTTTTTTCTTTTTCTTTAAATATTTAATTATTCTATTTAGTTACTTTTACTTACACAAGGCAGACTTTTATTCTAATTCTTTTATTGGCAAACAAACAAAAATTAAAATTAATCAGGAAGGTCTTGCTAAGAGCTACTATTAATATCTCATGCCATTTGTGGTTGTGTATGGGTTATTAAAATCAATAAAACTACAGCACAGGAGAATGCCCAGCCATACCGGCACTAAAGATAAAAACGTATTTAATTGCCTCAGGACCCAAAAACATTTGGATATAGTAGTATCCTCCATAAAAGTGCCAAAACCCACTGTGCTCTAATTATACACATCTTCTGCTTCTCTAATAAAATCTGAATCTATTTAGACCTTTAAAAGAACACTTTAGACTAGAACTGGCTGACCTTTTTAATAATGTATTATGAAAAGCATAAATTACAATGAGTCATATCAAATTTTACAAACTAGTTTAGCACATATAAGACTACATAAATACATCAATTTATATTACCATTGTGCTTTCTGGTTATCTCTAGAATGTAAGCACTAATCTTAGCTACAATTTTTTGGTCACTCAAGTTTGTTCAATAAATTCAATGCAAATTTTTATTACAGTGAAAACGTTATTGACTTGGAGTGTTGTGTAGTTTGGCTATTTTGGTCTAACATTGTATATACACTTTGAATTGAGCTGCATAACAAGTTGACATTTGGTAAATTATATAAATAACCCACTCTAAAGCTTAGCAGTTAGAACTCGTTTACCTACCTGTACTTGATTTGATTGTCTCTTTCCCAACTAAATGTCCTAACAGAACATACTGATTTAACCTTGATCCATCGGGGGCCACCACTACTGACTCTGTGGCATTACGTGTCCACACATAAGTTACTTCTGAGGTTGTGTAGGCATCTAAAGAAAAGAGAAGAAAAATATGTTTGGTTTTATGTATATCAGTAAATGATTTGTATTATTGGCTAGAGTACTAAAACAATCCATCATAGAGCACTGCTATTGTTAAAACGACACAATTTGGAAAAACATGTATATGCAAATTATAGCATTATATAACTCAATAAATTTTTATCATAATGTATTATTACAGGAATGTATTTTACAACAGTTCACATTCAGGATTCAATGTCAATGAGGACTATTTATTAAAAGAAGGTTTCAAGCACCAGAATAGCATTATAGTGCTAAGAATAGCCTCTCTACACAGAGTTCACTACAGCTTATCTTTGATAAGTATTGTGGTTTTGATTAACCTGCATAATAACTGCATTTGTGTAGTTCAATGAATGAAGCAATATGGAATTGATAAACTATACAAACTATAATTCCTAGCTCAAGCTCTGAAGTAAAGGCTTATGTTTTAACACACTGGTAATGTGTAATAATCATTTTAATCCTAGTTTTATTGTCTTAAATTGGTACTAGAGACTTTTTTTTACAAATACTTGTCTGTTCTCGAATGGTGTATGTGTAGGCTTTTATCGTTCATTAAATGACGTATTCCCAGCATAACCAACAAATAATGTCATCTAAACACATTAGTATGTGCAGATTTGCAGACAAACTAACAATAAAGCAATGATGCAATACAAGATCTCTGTGTGATTCTAGTGGCATAATTTCTATTTTATCTCAAAAGTTTTTGGGACAGGCCAGAAAACGTATCTGCTTAGGCACAGAACTTACATGTGACTTCTCCAGAGACTAGGTGGCAACCACATGTCCATTCTAAAGTCAATTACAATTGCATGATATGACCAGAACCAAGCTTGACAGCTATACCAAAAGGTCATTTATGGGCTTGCACAAGACAATGGTTTAAAACTTGGGAAAAATATATATTTCATCGAATGCAAAACATGTTTAATATGTGTGACATCAGCTATAAGCTTTAATAGATAAAGACATATATTGAATTTTACTTGTTTCAGGGTTGCGTACACATTGTACATTATTATAAATGTTTGTGAGTTATTGTTGCTGTGAATGGTTATGCTCTAGTTATTGTCTGCTTGGTAGAATTGCATATTGCAAATCTAACATACATCAATGATAGGCATCATAATGTGCTCTTGAAAAAAATAAAAAATAAATATTTAGATTAAGATAGCAATGCCTGATTGATTTGTGCTGAAAATGTATTTGATTTTCATGATTGGTTATTGTAACACTAGACAGGTCACAGCTTGATAGTCTATACACCATTTGAATAAATATGTAACAGAAGATCATTTGTTTTCATCTCATATACAGTTTATTATTATATTCATCATTCATTGATCTGTTAAACGCGATTCAAATGATATATTTCTATCTGAAAAAACTGCATAAACTGTGAGATGAATACCTGTATCAGAAATTCAGCTTAAGCTAATGAAAGGATAATGAAGTAGCATTCCTAATCACCTTCTTTACTATCTTGGTGTAATTGGAAGTCTATTAATTAACGTTTAAGTTGTAATCAGGAAGGGAGATATCTGCACTCATTTAATATATATGAAACCAGGTGCACAGCTGGACCTAAGACAGGCAAACCCCATACATAAATGTAAAAAGCAACGTGATCCGCACACTCAAGGCACAAAAGGGAGCAATGTAGCAATGTTTCAACCTATCAAGCTTGACAAAAACCTCACCGGAGGTTGAAACATTGCTGTTTATGTTCTGATTCTCCAAATAAATCTGTTACCTTTAGTACATTGAGTGCCTGGATTATATTATAAATTAATGTTTAATAGAAAATATTATATGTTTTACTTAAGGTTTCATAAAGAGTTTGCCAAAATAACTGGATAAACTCTGTTTAGGTGGGAAAGTTACATTAAGAATGAAAGTCATGTCTGCCTGTTAGACACTGCCCTCCTTGGAGTTTAAATGAAGTTCTATACTACATCATCCACATTTAATAAGCCAACATAAGAGAAACTGTGATCTTTTAATCTTACCTATTACTGTCATAGAAATACAGTTGGCACGATATGCTTTATTAGTAGTTAGTAATGTTCCATGTAAGCTTACTGACTGCTTACTGAGTGCTTACCTACAGTTTACTGAGCTTACACTCAATACCTGCTGTGATTTGTGGAAAGTTTCCCTAAATGGAGAATGTGTAAACTTGGGGCTTGTGGTTGGACGAAAGTTCATTTTTTTACATTCACCTAATATTTTTACCATGGCCGTGGAATTGTTACAGTATATACATCTTTTTAGTTTGTAGTCTTATATTCACAGGTTGTATTATTTTTTTTTCTCAATTTAGGTGCACCTAAATGTAGTTCCTGTATATACTACTACATAAAACACAATTATTATATTCAATTCTTGGTAAATGGTTGCTTCTTCAATGCAGACAGAGCTTGCAAGGCAGGGCAGGGAAAGCCTTATTAAGCTGTCTCACATCAAGCAGTTGTGGTTCATATTGACACCCATAGGATGAGCAGGTCATGGGGGGGATTTAGGAAGCGGTATGGAGCAGAGTTCCCCATCGCTTCTATTTTTAAATATTACAAGGATGGAGCCGCAAGCCTGTAGCTTTTTCCTTGTAATTAACTAAAAGAGCGAATGAAGAATGATTAGCATGAATAAAATTTAATCCAACAAGCAATTCAGTATTTCTATTCAAATCATTAGTTTTTTGGACAAATGGACAAATAGCCAAAATTCAGACAAAAACATGCCTTAAAATGTATTTAAATATGAAACCAAAATTGTAATAAACTCCTATTTGTGTTTCATGTATAAAACTTTTTTTAATTGTATACATAACAAATAAGAGCAAAGCATATTCACTTACAAAATACACTAAATTTCCTTTTTTTTTTTTTACACTTTGGCACAATAGTTATTTATGCCGCACATTATTCTGTTCAAGATAGTTCAATCTATTTCAGATAAAAGAGCAAGGAGAAGCAAAAGGATGATATATCCTCCTGCCAAACCTATCAAAAAGAAGTGTGCTTCTAAGGAATGAATCACGGCAATAAAATAGAAGAGGACCTGTCATATGCTGAGATGCGGCATAATGTTTTATGATGAGTGTGAGGCCATGATATGCAGTTAAGGGCTGTCAAACTGTTATATACAATGTAAATTATGCATATTAAAGTTAATACTACATCTAATTATTAGGAACACAGCAAGGAATATTGTTGACAACTGGTTTAAAATGTGGATAGAGCTAACTTTTTAAAGCGTTTATGTCATATTGATTCCCTTAAGAAGAATAGAGAAAATTAGAACTATAGCACATTGACATAACATAAACTAATTAATTGTCCTATTTTCTTTTAATTTAACTGACTTACAACTAGCCTGAGCAAAAGAAGCCAAGATTGATATCAGACAAGGTGTCTACTGTTCAAAAATCGATTATAATGTTTGTAGCATTGTAGTAGTTTGCTCTACAGAACAACTTTACCTCACATTATCATTTCACATACAAGTTTAGAAGTACCCTAATGAGTAGAGATGTCCCGAACGGTTCGCTGGCGAATAGTTCCTGGCGAACATAGCTTGTTCTCGTTCGCCACGGATGGCGAACATATGCGATGTTTGGTCCGCCCCCTATTCGTCATCATTGAGTAAACTTTGACCCTGTACCTCACAGTCAGCAGACACATTCCAGCCAATCAGCAGCAGACCCTCCCTCCCAGACCCTCCCACCTCCTGGACAGCATCCATTTTAGATTCATTCTGAAACTGCATTCTTAGTGAGAGGAGGGACAGTGTGCTGCTGCTGATTTAATAAGGAAATTGATAGCTAGGCTAGTGTATTCCGTGTCCACTACAGTCCTGAAGGACTCATCTGATCTCTGCTGTAAGGACAGCACCCCAAAAAGCCCTTTTTAGGGCTAGAACATCAGTCTGCTTTTATTCCCCTGTGTAATCTAATTGCAGTTGCCAGCCTGCCAGCGTGTGTGTCAGGCTCACAGCGTATACTGTGCCCACTTGCCCAGTGCCACCACTCATATCTGGTGTCACAATAGCTTGCATTTAAAAAAAAGCAAAACTTTTTTTGACTGTAATAGATTGAATAGCAGTTAGTTGTCTGCAAGCGTGTGTGTCAGGCCTACTGCGTCTACTCTGCCAACTTCTGCCAGTGCACAGTGCCACTCATATCTGTTGTCACAGTAGCTTGCACGCATAGTACCACTAATCGAAAAAAAATGACAGGCAGAGGCAGGCTACCCCGTAGGGGCCGTTGTGGTCGTGTTGCTGTGATTCCCTTTAGCCCTAGAATAATGCCCAGTGTTCAGAGGCCACGTACCCTGAACTCGAAAAGTTCTGAGGACATAGTTGACTGGCTAACACAGGACACCCAATCTTCTACAGCTTCCACTCGGAACCTTGACACACCATCCTCCTCCAGCTTAGCTTCGGGAGCCTCTCAAGTTACCACTCGCCCGCCTGCCGCCACCACCAACACTAGCACCGCAGCCGCTTCACTTGATCTGTCAGAGGAGTTATTTACACATCAGTTGGAAGAAATGAGTGATGCGCAACCATTATTACCAAAGGATGTACATAACAGGGATATGTCTCAGTCAGGCAGCATTACACACATGGACGTACGGTGTGATGATGATGATGTTGTACCCGCTGCTGCTTCCTTTGCTGAGTTGTCAGATACAAGTGAAGCGGTTGATGATGACGATGCGTCCGTGGATGTCACGTGGGTGCCCACTAGAAGAGAAGAAGAACAGGGGGAAAGTTCAGATGGGGAGACAGAGAGGAGGAGGAGACAAGTTGGAAGCAGGGGGATGTCGTCGCAAGGAGCTAGTGGCCAGAATGCAGTCATCCAGAATGCAGTCATTGCAGAGCTCAGCAGTGTGGCATTTTTTTTTGTGTGTCTGCACAACAGCAATGCCATTTGCAACCTGTGCCAAAAGAAACTGAGTCGTGGGAAGTCCAACACCCACCTAGGTACAACTGCTTTGCGAAGGCACATGATCGCACATCACAAACGCCTATGGGATCAACACATGAGTACAAGCAGCACACAAACTCAAAGCCGCCATACTCCTCCTGGTTCAGCCACGTCAACCACTGCTGTCCTCCTTGCCCCCTCTCAACCATCCGCCACTCCGTCTCTCGCCTTGAGCAGTTCCTGCTCATCTGCCCACAGTCAGGTGTCTGTTAAGGACATGTTTGAGCGTAAGAAGCCAATGTCACGAAGTCACCCCCTTGGTCGGCGTCTGAAAGCTGGCTTGTCTGAACTCTTAGCCTGCCAGCTTTTACCATTCAAGCTGGTGGAGTCTGAGGCATTCCAAAAATTTGTAGCTATTGGGGCACCGCAGTGGAAGGTACCCGGACAAAATTTCTTTGCACAAAAGGCAATCCCCAACCTGTACTCAATTGTGCAAAAGGAAGTAATGGCATGTCTGGCACAGAGTGTTTGGGCAAGGGTCCATCTGACCACTGATACCTGGTCTGCAAAGCATGGTCAGGGCAGGTATATCACCTACACTGCGCATTGGGTAAACCTGCTGACGGCTGCCAAGCATGGAATGCGTGGCTCTGCAGAGGAGTTGGTGACACCGCCACGACTTGCAGGCAGGCCTGCTGCCACCTCCTCTACTCCTCCTACTCCATCCTCTTCCATAACCTTCTCGGCAGAGTCCTCTTCTGCTGCAGCATCTTGCTCCATATCAACGGCACCCCCCACCTCCCCAGGTACTATTCCACATCCTGGATACAGCAGTGTCACTCCGTCTTGGGTTTGACTTGCTTGAAAGCAGAGAGTCACACCGGACCAGCATTCCTGTCCACCCTGAACGCACAGGTGGATCAGTGTCTGAGTCCGCACCAACTGGAGATCGGCAAAGTGGTTTGTGACAACGGAAGAAATTTGTTGGCGGCATTGAATTTGGGCAAGTTGACACATGTGCCGTGCATGGCACATGTGTGTAATCTGATCATACAACGCTTTGTGCATAAGTACCCAGGCTTACAGGACGTCCTGAAGCAGGCTAGGAAGGTGTGTGGCCATTTCAGGCGTTCCTACATGGCCATGGCGCACTTTTAGGATATCTAGCGGCGAAACAACATGCCAGTGAGGCGCTTGATTTGCGACAGCCCGACACGTTGGAATTCAACACTCCTAATGTTCGACCACCTGCTCCAACAAGAAACAGCTGTTAACGACTATTTGTATGACCGGGGTGCTAGGACAGCCTCTGCGGAGCTGGGAATTTTTTTGCCACGTTACTGGACGCTCATGCGCAATGCCTGTAGGCTCATGCGTCCTTTTGAGGAGGTGACAAACCTAGTCAGTCGCACCGAAGGCACCATCAGCGACATCATACCATTTGTTTTCTTCCTGGAGCGTGCCCTGCGAAGAGTGCTGGATCAGGCCGTAGATGAGCGTGAAGAGGAAGAGTTGTGGTCACCATCACCACCAGAAACAGCCTTATCAGCATCGCTTGCTGGACCTGCGGCAATGCTGGAAGAGGATTGTGAGGAAGAGGAGTCAGAGGAGGAATGTGGCTTTGAGGAAGAGGAGGAAGACCAACCACAACAGGCATCCCAGGGTGCTCGTTGTCACCTATCTGGTACCCATGGTGTTGTACGTGGCTGGGGAGAAGAACATACCTTCAGAGAGATCACTGAGGACGAGGAACAGGACAAAAGTAGCTCGGCATCCAACCTTGTGCAAATGGGGTCTTTCATGCTGTCGTGCCTGTTGAGGGACCCTCGTATAAAAAGGCTGAAAGAGAACGACCTGTGCTGGGTGTCCACGCTACTAGACCACCGGTATAAGCAGAAAGTGCCTGAAATGTTACCAAATTACCGCAAGTCGGAAAGGATGCAGCAGTTCCAAAATAAATTAAAAAGTATGCTTTACACAGCGTATAAGGGTGATGTCACAGCACAACAGGAATCTTACAGGGGAAGAGGTTAAAGTAATCCTCCTCCTCCCACGACAGCAAGGACAGGACGCTTTACAGAAGTGTTGTTGATGGAGGACATGCAGAGCTTTTTAAGACCTAGGCCCTTAGAGTGGCCGGACTCGATGTATATAGGAGAAGTACAGAGTCATGAATGCTCCGAGGTCAAGGGCACAAAGAGACAGCGTAAACTAGGACTAGCCGGGGTCTGGTACACAGTAATAGCAAACCGGCAAACAGAACAGTTAAGGATAAAGAAATAACGTAGTCAGAAAACAAAGCCAAGGTCAAGTACGAAGGAACACAACTGAATACAACAAGCGCTAAAGGGAACTGAAACAGAAACACGATAGGGAAAGGAACCAAGGGAAAAAGGTGAGTATATAAATAACTAAACATCTATTTTGTTAGGTCCCTGTCATCTCCACGCCCCCAAAAGGTAAGTCTATCGGGTGTGTGGCATGACAGGGACCAATGGGAGGCCTTTTCCAATTTAGGCTCCCACTGTCCCTTTAACAGCGCGCCCAAGACCCGCGGCCCGCCTTCCTGTTCCGGCCTTTGGATGAGCCGCACGCGGCTCGTGCAGCAGCAGTACCGCGCGCGGCTCGAACAGAGGACCCTGGCCGACCCCTGGAAAGGATAAGTACCGCTACAGTACCCCCCATGAGGACACGCCCTCCGGGCGGGGAGGGCCAGGCCTGGCCGGAAAACGAGAATGGAAAGAACGCACAAGGCGAGGAGCGTGAACAGCGTCAGCGGAAATCCAACTGTGTTCCTCAGGCCCATAGCCCTTCCAATGCACCAGGTACTGAAGTCGACCTCTAAGGAAACTTCAAACTCCTCATGACCCTCCACAGAAACAGGAGGGGGAGGAGGAGTATGCCGAGTATAGCGGTTGCATACGTAAGGCTTCAACCATGAGGTGTGAAAGACATTAGGAATACGCAGATTCTTAGGAAGACCTAAGGCATATGAAACAGGATTAACCTTATGCAAAATACGATAAGGACCAATAAAGCGGGGAGCCAATTTCATAGAAGGAACCGGGAGGTTAATATTCCGCGTGGAAAGCAAAACCCTGTCCCCCACGACATAAGAAGGAGCCGCCCTGCGATGCTTTTCAGCCTGCACCTTCTGGCGAGCAGCGGAATCCACCAAAGAACGCTGAACCTGCTCCCAAGTATTACGTAAACCAGCCAGAAAGCAGCCGGAAGAACAACGGGATGCTGGCCATAGACAACGTAAAAAGGACTTTTGCCGGAAGAATCATGAGTAGCGTTATTCCGAGCAAACTCAGCCCAAGGAAGAAGGTCAGACCAATTGTTCTGATGGTGGGATACGAAACAACGAAGGTACTGCTCGAGAGATTGATTGGCACGTTCAGCAGCTCCATTAGACTGGGGGTGGTATGTGTAAGAAAATGAGAGAGTAATACCCATTTCCGAACAAAAGGCTTTCCAGAACCAGGAAATAAATTGGCTACCCCTATCGGACACAATAGATACGGGAATGCCATGCAACCTAAACACCTCTCTAGCAAATATAAGTGCCAGTTTCCTAGACGTGGGCAGCTTGCGAAGAGACACAAAATGGTCCATCTTGGAAAACCAATCCACTATCATTAGGATAACTGTGTTACCATTCGAAGGGGGTAGTTCAACAATAAAATCCATGGACAGGTTAGACCAAGGTCTTTCGGGAATGGGTAATGGATGCAACAGCCCACAAGGAACTCTGTGAGAAGATTTCATACAGGGACAAGTAGTACAAGCACCTATATAGTCGGTGACATCCCTGCGTAAGGAATCCCACCAGAAATACAGAGAAACAGCTGACACCGTTTTGGAAATACCAGGATGTCCAGCAGTCTTAGTGTCCTGATACAACGACAGAATATCCCGACTCTCGGGAACATCAACGAATAGTTTATCAGTAGGCCTCTCGCTAGGAGCCATGCTTTGTTTTGCTTGTATGGCCTGCAAGAGGGACGAGGAAATAGACAAAATAGTAGTAGCGATTATCCTGTCTGGGGGAATGACGGGAGTAACATCAATCTCTTGTTTGTCAGCAGTTTCGAACTGTCTGGACAGAGCGTCTGCTTTAGTATTGCGATCATCTGGCCTATAGGTGATAATATAATTGAAATGAGACAAAAACAGTGACCACCTAGCCTGCCTAGAAGACAATCTTTTAGCCTCACTAAGGTAGGATAGGTTCTTGTGATCTGTAAATATGAGGATAGGATCCTTAGTTCCTTCTAACAAATGTCTCCATTCTTTAAGTGCTAAAATAATAGCAAGGAGTTCGCGATGACCCACATCATAATTCTTCTCTGCTTTGGACATCTGTTTGGAAAAGAAGCCACAAGGATGCAATGGTTTTTCAGGCGACTCTCTTTGGGATAAGACAGCACCTACCCCGATATCGGAAGCATCAACTTCAAGAATATAGGGCAATGAGGGGACAGGATGCTGTAAAATAGGTGCAGAGGCGAATGTAGTCTTAAGAAATTCAAAAGCCTGAAGTGCCTCGGGAGACCAGACACGAGCATTGCCGTCCTTTTTTGTCATACGGGTGATAGGCGCTACAATAGAGGAAAAACCTTTAATAAAACGTCTATAATAATTAGAGAAACCAAGAAAACGCTGAATGGCTTTCAAACCTTGTGGTAAAGGCCATTCTATGACAGCAGAAAGCTTCTGGGGATCCATACGAAAACCTTTAGCGGATATCAAGTACCCCAAAAACTGGACTTTGGATTGGTCAAATAGATATTTTTCCAGTTTACAATAAAGACCATTAGCAAGAAGGGTCTTCAGAACTGTTGTAACATGTCTGTGATGAGTGTGTAAATCTGTAGAATATATTAATATGTCATCCAAGTACACAATTACAAATGTGTGAATAAAGTCTCTTAAGTCGTCATTAATAAATTCTTGAAATACTGCTGGGGCATTACATAGACCAAATGGCATAACAGTATACTCGTAATGGCCAGATCTAGTGTTGAATGCCGTCTTCCATTCGTGGTCTTTCTTAATACGTATTAAATTGTATGCACCTCTAAGATCCAATTTAGTAAATACAGTCGCATGTTTGAGCCTGTCGAACAATTCCGTGATTAAAGGTATAGGGTATGCATTTTTGATAGTGATTTTATTTAGACCTCTATAATCGATACACGGTCTTAAATCACCTTCTTTCTTCAATACACAAAAGAACCCCGCTCCAGCCGGAGAAGAGGATCTCCTAATAAACCCCTTTTCTAGTGATTCCTTAATATACTCTTCCATGACACAGTTTTCTTGAACAGATAAAGGGTACAACCTGCCCTTTGGAGGTATAGTGCCAGGCAATAAATCGATAGCACAATCGTAGGGTCTGTGAGGCGGTAATTTGTCAGCCTCCCTTTTATCGAAGACAGTCTTGAGAAATAAGTACTGAGGGGGTATAACCGTAGACAAAGGAGGAGTAGTAGGAACATTAATAGAATTCAAAGGGGTGACTTTAATAGTACAGGATTTGTGGCAGGCTTCGCTCCATGATTTTATTTGCCCTGACTCCCAGTCGAAAATGGGATTGTGAGCACGTAACCATGGGTACCCTAACACTAGGTGTGAAGAGGGAGAGGTGATGACCTGGAACCGAATGGTTTCAAAGTGTAAAACCCCTGTATACATGTATAACGGTACAGTTTCATGAGTAACAACTGGAGAACTTAATGGTCTACCATCTATGGCCTCAACGGCCAAGGGTATCTCCTTCTCTCTGATGGGAATGTTGTTTTTCTTAACAAAACCAGAGTCTATGAAATTTTCAGCTGCCCCGGAGTCAACCAGAGCGTATATGTGCTCAGCTATACAACTCTCTCCCATATGTAAAGAAACAGGGAGAAGCAAACGGTTAGGAGACAATTTAGGAGACTTAGATATCACACCCAAGGCCGGTTCACTATAAGGTCTTAGGTGCGAGAGTTTTCCGGAAGCAAAGGACATTCCTTTACCATATGGTCTCTCCTACCACAGTATAGGCAGAGTCCATCCCTTCTCCTATGTAACTTTTAAGTATCAGAGAGTTTGGCAACCCCTAATTGCATGGGTTCCTCCTCAGATACTTTAACACTCTCAGGTTTATCAACTCTGTGGTTTATAGGTGTAACAAAACGTCTATTCCTGTTCTTAGTATAGAGCCTATCACGAATCCTATTATCTATATCAATGAGGTAGTCAATAAGGTCCTCTAATGCAATAGGAAGCTCCTTAGCTGCTACCTCATCCAATATAGTGTCAGATAAACCTTCCATGAACGCAGTAGTTAACCCATTAGTGGTCCAATCTACCTGTGAAGCAAGGGTACGAAACTGAATAGCATAGTCAGCCACAGACCTAGAACCCTGTTTAATTCTCATTAATGATCTTGTGGCATTTTTTGACCTTTTCGTTGTGTCAAAAGTTCTACGAAAAGCCGTAAGAAAACTGTTGAAATCATGCACCATAGGTCCATTAGCCTCTCAAATAGGGTTTGCCCACTCAAGTGCTTTATCGGTAAGTTGGTGCATAAAGAACCCCACCTTAGACCTTTCTGTGGGAAATGAACGTGGATACATCTCAAAATGGAATTCTATTTGATTAATGAAACCTCTGCATGTCTTAGAGTCCCCTCCATACCTAGAAGGAGGTGTTAAATGGGCCGAAGTATTAGGCAAAGTAGATACTTCAAGAAGAAGAGGTGTAGGAGGGTTAGATGTGGTTGCTGGAATAGTTCTAGATAAGAGCGTCTGGAGAGCATGGGCTATCTGATCCATACGGTGATCCTGCTCTCCAAATCTAGCCTCATGGGATGCCATCTGCTGAGCTAAATCTGCAGGGTCCATGGCCCTATCGTAATGTAACGAGAATATACCCCAACATGCAGGATTCAGCTAAATAGAAGACAAAACAGAGGGGAGATACGTCTACCGGACCTCAGAGTGGCCGGACTCGACGTATATAGGAGAAGTACAGAGTCAGGAACGATTCGAGGTCAGGGGCACAAAGAGACAGCGTAAACTAGGACTAGCCGGGGTCTGGTACACAGTAAACAGCAAGCCGGCAAACAGAACAGATAAGGATAAAGAAATAATGTAGTCAGAAAACAAAGCCAAAGTCAAGTACGAAGGAACACCACTGAATACAACAAGCGCTAAAGGGAACTGAAACAGAAACCACGATAGGGCAAGGAACCAAGGGAAAAAGGTGAGTATAAATAATTAACATCTATTTTGATTGGTCCCTGTCATCTCCACGCCCCCAAAAGGTAAGTGTATGGGGAGTGTGGCATGACAGAGACCAATGGGAGGCCTTTTCCAATTTAGGCTCCCGCTGTCCCTTTAAGAGCGCGCCCGAGACCCGCGGCGTGCTCTTAGAGTCAGGCGGGACACGTGACCGCTTCTCGCGGTTACTGCCCACCTTCCTGTTCCTGCCTTCGGATGAGCCGCGCGTGGCTCGTGCAGCAGCAGGACTGCACGCGGCTCGAACAGGGGACCCCGGCCGGCCCCTGGAAAGGGTAAGTACCGCTACAGTTCCTAAAATCGATGCCATATACACGTCCCCTGATAGGGGACGTAACAGGGATTAAACTGATAGGAATAGTACTACTTAACACACCTTATAATAACGCAGAGAGAGGCAACGCAGAGAGAGGAGTCTGAAGAAGAGGAGTCAGAGGAGGAAGGTGGCTTTGAGGAGGTGGAAGACCAAACACAGCAGGCGTCCCAGGGGGCTTGTTGTCACCTTTCAGGGACCCTTGGTGTTGTACGTGGCTGGGTGGAGGAAGAGACCTTCAATGACATCAGTGAGGACAAGGAACGGGACATGGCTAGCTTGGTATCCAACCTTGTGCAAATGGGGAGTTTGCGGTTGTGCAAATGGACTGTTTGCGGTTGTTTGCGGTGCGTTAAAAGGGGAGTTTGGTCTGTCACTGTGAAGCGGGCGTAACCCTTACACTACCTGATCGATACAACATCATACCTGATGTTTTAAAGCACGTTATTCCAAACAATTTAGGAATGTTAGGTGATTTATGCCCTTTATGGATTAAAACCAGACTCTGCATCAACTATGTAATTTTCCATGGGAGTTTTGCCATGGATCCCCCTCCAGCATGCCACAGTCCAGGTGTTAGTCCCCTTGAAAAAACTTTTCCATCACTATTGTGGCCAGAAAAAGTCCCTGTGGGTTTTAAATTTTGCCTGCCTATTGAAGTCTATGGCGGTTCGCCCGGTTCGCGAACATTTGCGGAAGTTCGCGTTTGCCGTTCGCGAACGGAAAATTTTATGTTCACGACATCACTACTAATGAGTTTTTTTTCCAAGAAGGTTGAGAAAAAGATTGATCAAAGGGTATTTTTTTTAACATATATCCACCAAATAGTCAGCATGGGTGGGAGAGTTTGACAAAGTTCAACTTATATAGCAAGGAACTTGCATATCAATGAACATGAACTATTGGTAAACCCTTTTTTTTTTTAATTTGGTAAGTAAAGGGAGCAATTAAGAGTGTAAGGGACTATGAGATCATTAGAGTAGCTGGAAACCTGTTTGTGTAGATCTACAGTAGGCTGTAGATCTACATTAAGCTGTGAGAGAGGGTGACGAGTGTCCTGTGGTAAATGTTATAAAAATCCATCTTATGCGACTTTCACACATCTCTGTTTCTGTATTAAACTAATAGAACAAGTACAACCCATTTTGAAGCAATTGCACATTTTGCCATAAAAAGGGGAAACCTTCAAGACACTTCTTCTGAGTCTGACTACTGCCACGTCTCCTGTCGATGCTTTTTGTGGGATGATTTCTCAGTTCCTCAGGGTAAGAAGGTCTATATTCACCTCCAATGTATATACATATTGTAACTAATTACAAACAACATAAAGAGAATAATTACAGTATCTATTTCCCCAGGAAATACAATATATATAACATAATAGAGCATGAGCAAGCTCCTTGATAGCATCTTGCAAAAGAAAGGGTCGGACATTGACAATGTTTTTGAGGTGGAATTGACAGGTTTTAGCAACAGGCTGGATGTGAGGTGCAAAGGTGAGGCCAAAGACAGTGAGCTGGCAAGGACAGGCATGTACATCAGTTTGCAGAGAGAGAGAGAGAAAGAAGAGGATCAGTATTATAAGGATGAAAAATTAAAACCTTAGTTTTAGATAGATTGAGTTTCAGAAAAGCAGGAGGACATCCATTCGGAGATGGAAAAAAAGGCATGCGGTGACAAGTTGTAGGACAGCGTTGGAAAGATCATGGGAGGAGAGATATATCTGGTTGTCATCAGCATACATGTGGTAGCAGATTCCAAATTAATATGTTTGCCAAGAGAAGCAGTATAAAGAGAAAATAGAAGGGGACCAAGAACAGAGCCATGGGGAACTCCAAATGAGACAGGGCGAGTGGAGGAGGTGTTATGAGGTGTAAATGCTGCTAAATCAAAATGTTTATTTAAAGCATTCTCATGTAATGTGCCTAATTGGTAGATCCAGTAAGATTCTTTAAGTGAGCGATCTTTCTCCTCCTCTGTCTGGGGGTTTGTTTCATGCATTTTACTGTAAGTTCCTTAATATCACCATTCTGACATTTTAAATAAATGAGCCACTCCATGTTTGTTGGATTAAGCTCTATCCCTTAGTGGTCTGCAAGTGTGTCTTATATATTAACTGCCACAGGAGCATTCTAAGAGAAAAGCTTCAAATGTACTATTGTGATTTAGGAAGCTATCAATAGTATATTAATAGTATATTCCTTATTGAATGTATTTTCTCCAGTTTTGAGTGTTTTGTTCTTCCTCCTTGGCACATGCTTAGACATTTTCCATCCTTTCCTCGCAAATAAGTACATTCCTTTCACACTAAAACCTGTTTGTCTGCTTATAACATTAAAATTCTTAATTTACTGGGGCTAAAAGATGTTTAATTGTGAAGTTTCCTCTATATACCACTCAAGGATTGCATCCTATCAATCACTTCAGGAACTTGTCTTGTTGTAGGACACTCTTATGTTTCTCTATAATTTTCCTAATATGATTTGCTTCTGAATTATGTATAGTAATAAATAGATAGATAAATGGTTCCTTCTCAAAATCCATGGTAATACATTAGCTCGCTAGCTCTCAGACATTACTCTGAGCGCATGCATGTGGATGTTCCACGGCTGTTTGGTTGTGTGCATGGGCGTCTGGTCTGCGTAAAGCGCATGTCCTTGTTTCATGGGGTATGAGACGTCATTGCGCAGACGTCTTCTCATACGTTGAACTTCATGACTCTGATGTTATGTTTATAGCGGAAATGAATCCTTTGGCGGTAATTTTCCAGATTTCTCAATTTTTCTATTTCATTTTAATCTATTCACTCAATTTATTTACTTATCTAATCAGTAATTGATTGGCTTTGCGACATTTGGGACAGCTGACAGACTCTATGTTTTGATAAGCTACATTTGATTATATGAACTTGATTCTCTTGATTGTTTCATTATGTCAATTATGTTAATCACTTGTATTCCTATAAATTGATATTTGTGTGTGCATTTGATAGCTTGACAAAGACCGTTCAGGTCAAAACGTTGTGAGTGGCGGTGGGTCCAATAAATTTGCCTTTTTTGTATTCGGGAGTGCCTGGACCTCTTTCTATTTTTTGTTGTAGGACACTCTGATGTTTCTCCATGATTTTCCTAATATGATTTGCTTCTGAATTATGTATAGTAATAAATATATAGATACATGGTTCCTTCTCAAAATTGGTATCATTTTATGAAGTTCCCTGGATCCTTTTGCAAAGAAGATTACTTGCTTATATTCCTTACTTCTATCATTGTATTATTTAATGATTGTGGGTCAGAATATTTCTCTAAAAATCCACCTGTAAAGATCTCACACTTGCTTTACATATCTTTTGCTTTAGATATTTCCCTTTTATTCTCATATATTTGCTTTTTGGAATATTATTAATCCATCTTTCAAGCATCTAAATATCCATTATTACTAACCATTTTCCTCTGATTTTTCATTTTCAAAGTACCTATATATATATATATATATATATATATATATATATATATATATATATATATGATGCCAAAATGCAGTCTGTAATGATACCTTTTTTATTGGACTAACAATATTTCAAAGACAAGCTTTCGAGAGTGTTCCTCTCTTCCTCAGGTCTGAAGAAATACTGATCAATCTGATAGAGTTTAATACTTAAATCAACTGATGTTAGAAAAGGGAAGGTATAAAATGTGCCTTAAAGTGAAAGGTGCAGATTGGATGAGAATAGCCAGAAAAAGTAAATAAAGTCAATAAGCTAGTAAAAAAGATTTAATACTGCCAAAGCTAAAGGATAGTCAAGCATGTTACTCTCTATACTGCATGTTACTCTCTCCTGTACCTAGCCTGATCTAAACTACACAATTCCCATGCAATAAATTCCTACTAGACATGTGCAATTCGTTTTGGTCTGAATTAAAATTCAGATGTATTTTGGCAATTCGGACATTCAGATGCTTCCGAATGTCCGAATTGCCGAATTTACAAAGTGCCGAATTTCGGAAGTGCCGAATTTTGGAAATGCCGAAGTGCTTCGGATTTCTGAAAAGTAGCAAAACAGGAGAGGGAGGGAAAATTAATGGAATGATGACAGGAATCTAACCCTACCTCTACCCCTAACCTTTCCCCTGAATCAATGCTTTCCTATGGGGAATTTGAAGATATCAGACATCCTCATGAAAAGCACGAGGATGCTCAACGTCGTTACAGTGTGTTAGAGACCAGAAAGTGTCTGCAGTGGTTCTTTTCCAGACAGCCACTAGAGGTTGGAAAACAGATAAGGTGATTTGCGCACACAGAAAAATATGTCTTTGTTTACCTTACAATCAATCAATGTTTCTTGGTAACTAAAACGAATGGGGTTTCTTTTACCTATGTTAAATAAGTACAGAGCTACTTTTAATGGGCTCTGAAAATTGTGAGTTTGATGAATATCCTTACATACATATATTTCCTATATACAGATTAAACTATGTGTGTTTTTAACTTATGTAATATAGGTACAAGAAACCCCTTTGTATTGGTTACCAAGAATTGTAAGGTAAACCAAGACATATTTTTATGTGTGTGCAAATCACCTTATCTGTCTTCCAATCGTATCATGTTTTGAGTGTAAAGAGTGACATTGCACTTGGGTAATTTTTAGCTGCACCAGATTATTATTTTTTTGGATTTTTTTTTTTTTTTTTTTTAATTCTTTATTTTTGGAGTACTTAAACAGGTAACACGTGCACATGAGGTACCCCTTGCAATACAATAACATTCAATACAATAGGGTATATAATAAGACATGCACAGTACATGTTTTATTTTTTTTGTTTAAATAGAGTACGTGGAGGTGCTATGTTTTTGGCAAGTTCATTCAGACTCCTTATCACGTAAGGTCATGGAAAGTTGGTTACCTCCGTTGATCGCGTTGGTTCTTGCTTACACCTATCTTGGTACATAAGTCTACATAACTGTCTCTCTTGTCTATGTTTTATTGTACGGATTCTAGGTAGGGCGAGGGCAGGATGGTACATTATGTGCTGTATGCGTATCTGATATGTTGAAAGTGGTCACGGGGGTTATTTTGGTATGTGTATATGTTCAGGTATACACATACATCGCACATAAGTTTACATGTAAAATGGAATAAGATTTTTATTTCAGTAGCTTCATACATTTTGTTTGACAGATGGTATGCCGATCGTTTTAAGCACTTATCACACATGCTCTATTAGCATAGTCAATTCTAAAGAGTGGCCTGTAAGAAGGCCAGGATAGTAGGGGAGAGTAAGAGGGGGAGGAGTGGGATTGGGGGTAGGTACAGGGTACACCCGGCTCAGGGCGAGCCGCCCGGGCGGGCCTCGTCTGTCGAGTCGTAGAGTGTGTAGGTCTGGTCGGTCACGATACTGTCAACGGTTGGTGTAGTCTTCCCATGGTTCCCAGATTTTGATGAAAAGTGGGTAGGTGTCCCTAACTTGTGCAGTCAATCTATCCATGAGGTGGGCCTCCTTGACATTTCGGGTAACATCGGTCATTTGTGGCAAGTCAATTTGTAACCAGTGTTGAGCCATGGCTCTTCTGGCGGCCAGCATAATTTTATTGAGCAATTTCTGTTCTTTACTGAGCAAATTGTCAATGGGTCGGGCTATTAAGAAAGACCAAGGATCCGGTCTGATTGGTCTGTTTAGTACCGTCGTCAGCAGTTGAGCTATGTCTTCCCAGTAGGTCATTACTTTGGGGCAGGTCCACCACATGTGTATGTATGTGCCTTTCTCCCCGCAGCCCCTCCAGCATGTGTCAGTGGTTGTTTTACCCATGCGGAATAGTTTAACTGGTGTGGTATACCACCTCATGAGTGTCTTGTAGCACTGTTCTTGGTGAATTACACAGATGGATGTTTTTGTCGCTGCCTCCCATATATCCTGCCATTCACCCCCCTCCAGTGTTTGCTGTAGGTCGTTTTCCCATTGCGTGACATATGTGGGAGTGTATGTTTTGTCTGATGGGGCGCTAAGCTGGGTGTAGAGGCGGGTGATGAGGCCGGTACGTGGTCCTTCTGCCGCGCAAAGGGCTTCATAGAAGGTAGGTTTAGTGTGTGCTGCGGTCCTAACTTGCGCGCTTCCAGCAAAGTCCCGAAGCTGCATGTAACGAAAATAATCTTTGGTGGTCAGCGGGGCCAGTGTCTTGAGGTCCTCAAAAGTTCTGATTGAACCATTTTGATACAATTGGTGGTATCTCTGGATGCCCGTGTTTTCTATGTCTTTGAAATCTCTGGCTGTTAGGCCCGGTGGGAACGCTTTATTGCGTAGGTACGGTGTGAGCGGTGAGGTGGGGTGAGTGAGGGCATGTTTGTGGGCAGCATAATCCCAGATCCTGATGGAGTTTAGGATTGCTGGGCATGTTGTGGATATTGGCGGTCTATCTTGTCTTGGGACCCATATCCAGTACTGCGGGAGATCAGTACCCATGAGTAGTGTTTCTAAGTCAACCCATCTGTGAATGTCGGGTGGTGAGTGCCATTCTATTATTTGTGCCAGTTGTGCTGACAGATAGTAGGCATGAAGGTTGGGGAGGCCCAGGCCCCCTCTGCTTTTGGGTGCGTACATTGTTTGTCTCGCTATCCTGTGCCTCTTCCCGGCCCAGACGAAGTCGTCTATTGCCGTTTGTAGTGGCTTGAGGTCGCTTTTAGTGACCTTCGTCGGAAGTGCCTGGAAGAGGAACAGGAGGCGGGGTAGTAAGTTCATTTTTACGCTGTGTAGCCTTCCTATCCACGAGATGGGTTTGTTGTTCCACTGGGCTAGATCTTTGATTAGTGTGGCCATTAGGCGTTGGTGATTGGTTGCATATATGTCGTCGGTGTTGGGCGGGAGTGCGACCCCTAGGTATTTGATTGGTCGTTGTGTGATATTTAATCCATGGGTTTGGGCCAACTCCGTGGCGTCCGAATCGGGGATTCCAATGGGCATGCCCACTGACTTATCTACATTTATTTTATATCCCGAGACGCGTTTGTATTCATCTAGCAGTGTTAGAAGGTGTGGTACAGATTCTTTAGGTTCAGTAAGGGTCAGTAATATGTCGTCGGCATACGCTGACACTTTAAACTCTTCCGTCGCCACTCGGATGCCTTGTATTCTTGGATGTTCCCTGATGAGTGTCAATAAGGGCTCTAAGGCCAGGATAAATAGCAGGGGGGATAACGGGCATCCCTGACGTGTACCGTTTTTAAGTGTAAAGGGGCGTGGTGCCGTTCCCTGCACTAGTGTCTGTGCTCTGGGGTTTACATATAAGGCGTGCACTGCTGTAAGGAATGTGTCTGGTAATTGCATGTGTCGGAGTAGTGTGAATAGATACGGCCATAGGATCCTGTCAAACGCCTTCTCTGCATCCAGGGAGAGGAGCAGAGAAGGCGTTTGCTTACTTCTTGCCCTCCATATGAGGTCCACTGCCCTTCGTGTATTTTCATACAGCTGCCTAGTGGGTACGAAGCCCACTTGGTCCGCATGTATGTATCTGGTGAGCAGTGGGTTAAGTCGATTGGCCAGCAGTTTAGCGTAGGTTTTGACGTCGAAGTTGATAAGTGATATGGGCCGATAGTTGGAGATGTAGGTGTGGTCTCTGTCTGGTTTAGGAATGAGGGTGATGTCTGCTGTCATGAGGTCTTGGTGTGGTGTTTCTCCTTCTGTCCACTTTTTGTACATTTTAGTTAGATGTGGGGTGAGTTGTTCTTTAAAGGTTTTGTAGTATGTGCCGTCAAAGCCGTCCGGCCCCGGGGCCTTAGCGCCCTTAAGTCCAGTGACGGCCATGACGACTTCCTCCACCTCTATGGGGGCTCCCAGCGGCCCCGTCAGGTTGGCGGGGAGCCTCTTGAGTTGGGCTTTAGATAGAAACGTCCTAACCTCTCCCATGTAGTCCTCATTGGTCTCGGTTAGTGTAGGTGCGTG
The DNA here is from genome assembly GCF_036172605.1 of Pelobates fuscus. Classification (NCBI taxonomy): domain Eukaryota; kingdom Metazoa; phylum Chordata; class Amphibia; order Anura; family Pelobatidae; genus Pelobates; species Pelobates fuscus. Next base: position 85,312,003 of record NC_086322.1, read on the forward strand.
GTCGTATAGATCGGTGTAGAAGTGTGTGAATTCGACGTTGATGTCCTCAGGGTTGGTGAGAATTGTTCCCTGTGTGTTTCTTACTGCCATAGTTGTAGTCTTGTGGGTTTTGGGTCTTAAGGCTCTTGCTAAGAGGGTGTCCATTTTATTGGACTTCTCATAAAAGAGCCTTTTTGTGTGACGTATGTCATTGCTGACCTCGTCCACCATTAACTCCCTAATCATGCGTCTTACGTCTTGTAAGTCTTTCGTCGTGGATGGAGTGGCCGTCTGTTTGTTTTGCATTTCGGCTTTTCGAAGTTGTTTTAGGAGGTCTGTTAGTCTCTCATATTTTTTCTTTTTATAGTGTGTGGCTAGCTTTATGAGGTGGCCCCGGATTACGGACTTGTGGGCCGCCCATAGTGTCGTTGGTGATATGTCTGGGGTATCGTTGGTTAGGAAGTAGTTTGTTATCTCCTGTCTAGTGCTTTCCAGAATTTGTGGGTTTTTAAGGAGAGAGGCGTTCATACGCCATTTCCAGGGTGCATGTGTCCCCTGCGTTCTTAAGGTTATTTCTATGTCGGCGTGATCCGACCAGGAGATTAGGTTTATTGCAGATGTTTTAATCCACTGCATACCTAGGCAGTTCGTGAGGAAAAGATCTATGCGGGAGTAAGTGGCGTGTGGGGCCGAGTAGAATGTATAATCATGCTCGCCTGGGTGTTGGATGCGCCATGGGTCCAGTAGCCCTGTATTAAGGATGAATTTAGGTAGGGGCTTGTCCTGGGCCCCTCTATGTTGTGAGCGCGGGAGCCGTTGGCCTCCTCCCCGGTCTGTCGCTGGGCAGGGTGTGGCGTTACGGTCTCCCCCTAATATTATTATACCCCTCGGTAGGGCAGTTATCAGTGACTCAAGGTTAGCCCAGAACTCAGGTATGGGGGTGTTTGGTGCATAGACATTAATCAGATGGTATGTGTTGGATTGCAGCGTGCCCGACAGGGCCACGTACCGGCCCTCAGCGTCTGTTTGTACGCCTGTTACCTGTAGGGGACATTTCTTATGTATGAGTATTTCTACTCTGTTTTTTTTACATTGGGCGCGTGATGCGTATGCTCTTGTGTATATGTGGTTCGTTAGAGTTAGTTGCGAGGAGCGTGGTATGTGCGTCTCTTGAACGAAGGTGATGTCGGCCTTCTGGCGACGTACCTCTCTCAGGAGTAGCCTTCGTTTTGTGGGCACATTCAGGCCATTCACATTTAGGGAGGTGATTTTCAGGTCCATGTTTAGTCTAGTGTTAGTGCGTGTCCGCTTACCCAGTCCGTGAGGGATAGTCAGTCTGTTCCGGGTCCGATGCCCGAGCCTGCGCCGCCCGCCCCGACCCGCACGCCCCTGCAGTTCCGCCCTCGTTCTCGATCGGGTGCGTTTATGGGTGGGTGGGGGGTAGGGGAGGGTGGGGGGGAGGGGGTGAGGGATATCACTAGGTGTATCACCTAAAGAAAGGTAGAAGTGCACGTTAAATACGCAAGCTATATAGTAGCGTGAGTGCGCTGAGTTCACTAAGTGCGCAAACTTTTACAAACAGTTTATAAACAATAAACAGTACAATTAAAATATCCGGGTCTTATCAGTCGCCAGGAGCTATAGGGGGTGGGTGTCCACCGCGTTGAGGGTATCTCCTCTAACGGGGGGGAAGCTCAGCCGATATGCACCCTGGCGAGGCTCATATACAAAATAAAATCAACCTGTGTCTCCTGGGAGTGTAGGGGAGGGCGACCTATGGTGTATCATGTTCGTTTGGTTGCTTGTTTGTTTTGACCTTTTACCAATTTGATCTATCAAATGTCGGTTTTCTGTGTGTCTTTTCTGGTGAAGCAGATTGCTTCGCGGGCAAAGGGCGGCCTTATTGGTTACTGGGGGTTATGGGGCTAATGTCCATATCCCTCGTGGTTTGTCCCTATCGGGTCGAGGGCATATCAGGTTATCGGCCCCCTATCTCATTTTTACACAGGTCGGAGGTGTTTATGCTCTCTGGGGTTGAATGAGTAAGTGCTGGCCCTGTCCTGTGCTTAAGTTCATGTCTATATGGGTCGTGTCCCGTCCGGGTGCCTATGCTGGACCCTACCTGTAGCGTGGATATATTCTCTTGGTCCCTGCTTCTTAGGGTGCCCAAGGCCAGAGGCTCTCTGTGGGGAGCTCGTCACGTTTGAGCGGGAATCCCAGGTCCCGTGACCCGAAAGTCCCGCTATTTTTGTAACACGTTATGAACATCATGGATCAATTTGGTTAAAGATTTCCGTCCCCTGCCCCCTTCCCACACAACTAAAACCATAGTTAAACACTGGATATACCACAATCAATTAAGTAGCACAGTGGTCAAAAGGTTTGTACAGTCCCCTCTCCCCCCATCCCCAGGATTAGTTAACAATATTACACCAGTATGAACAGTTAGTAACACGATGTTATGGGGTTCCCAGTTAGGCCTATTGGCGTTTAGATGCGCTGTTAAAAAACTATCTAGCGCCTAAGCCGGCCTAAAATCAACATTATATGTATACTTGACGGTATACATTACGGTATGTCCTTGGTTTCAGCGTGGTCGATGGTGTTGTTCTTCCCAGCTTTCCGGCAGAGGTGTCAGTTCTGGGATGCCGTTCACTGGAAGTTGGAGGTCATCCGGTACCGATATACCTAAGTCCGTTAGGAAAGCTCGGGCATCCGTTGTGGGTAGTAAGATCGCCGGCGTGGGGCCTTGGAAAATCAGTATCTTGAAGGGGTATCCCCATGCAAATCTGATCCCTTTCTGTCTCAGTAATTCCGTGACCGGCTTCCATGCTCGTCTACGGAAAAGGGTGGCCGGAGCAATGTCCTGGTATAGTTGGATCTCTCTTCCCTCGAATTTGAATGGCTGTGCTCTGCTGCTTTTCAAGATGGCGTCCTTCGTCTTGAAGGAGTGCCATTTTATAATGACATCCCTTGGCGGGCTTGTGTCTGTGCCTCTTGCTCTGAGAGCTCTGTGTGCTCTGTCGATTTGCCACATGTGGTCAGGCATATTTGGTAAGTGGAGCTGGAAGAGTTGGACCAGCACATTTTCTATATCGTCTTCTTTCACCTTTTCAGGCAGACCTCGGACGCGTAGATTATTGCGTCGTGATCTGTTGGAAATGTCTTCCATTTCGACCTCCAGGTCGGTGATTTTTTGTTGGAGTACATTAGTGAGTGAAGTGGTAGTATTCTGTGCTGTGACTAGTCGTGCCACTCTGTGTTCTGTTTCTGTCGTGCGGGCGCCAATTACGGCAATTTCAGCCTTAACTTCCTCTGCAGTTCGTGCAATTTCTGCCGCCAGGTATCCTTTCACTTCTGCGAGTGATTGAAGGATGGCACTGGATGATGCCTCTGGGGTTTTGCCCGCCGCTGTGGAGGCCTCACGAGGGCTAGTATCTCCGGTTCTATTGCCGGTGCTCGTGTCCTCCATGATGCCACGTGATGACGCTCGCGGGGTTGTGAGCATGTCGGCCACTGAAATGGCTTCTCTGGGGCATTTTTTCTGATATTTGCGGGTTGACATCCGTAGGTAGGTGTTTAGGAGGTTGTTAGGGTTCGGTTCTGGTGCTTCTGATGTGGGTTGGTGCCGTTGGCAGTGCTTATTTGGAGCCGAGGGTGCGGAGCTCTGACTCTAAGCGTCCATCTCTGTCGGCAGTCAGGCCACGCCCCCTTTATTTTTATTTTTAATAAGCATTATCCTGTTCTTCATTTTACTCTTTTTTACATAGCCACTAGATGTTGACTTCACCTTGCAATGTAAGAATTGCAGTTTCTGGCTAGTACTTACACAGCCTGCATGTTTACATCGCTTTAAGTGGACCGGTGCACTTTACCCAGACCACTTCAACTCATTGAAGTGCCTATAGTATCCCTTTAATATTTGAATAAACTCTGAAGCTAGAATACAGTATTATGGGCCAACATTTTTTTTTTTTTTTTTTACATTTGTTAATTAATAAACATTTTTTTTTAATATCTAATCATTTTAAAAGTTTATCCAAAAATATAAAATCATTTGAAAAGCGTATCCAACAATATTAAATTGAGGTCATAATTTGCAGGAAAATCCTGATTAGAACGGAGTGTATTTGTGATAATAAAATGTGCTTATACATGCATATTAGATAATGACCTTCCAACAAAGAGTTTTAAATACTCACAGCTGCCAAATTTTAGTGGACACGCATGGGCATCCATAGGAAAATCCTCCAAATGCATTGGACATTCAGCTTGAACAGTAAGCCTGAAAAGCAAAGATCCGGTATTTTTTTTTCTAAAGAGTAATACAAAAGGAAATCTATCTCACATAAGCAAAAGAACTTATGGCGATTGAGATAAAACTGTTCTGCACTGCTAATAACATCATTAACATTTAAATCAGCTCTTGTGTTTTTCCTTTCATGTGGTCCTTCAGAAGTTATTTATTCATAACATCAAAACCTCCTAAATAAACCCAGAATTTACATAACTTGCATATATCAATCAGCTGAATAAAACTATGCATAGATGTCTCGTTAACGCAATGATATCTAGACACCAAACTTATTGTGAAGGGGAGAAAATTGCACATTTTTCAACTGAGTTAAAAAGAATATTTATTCAAAATCAAATGAACTATACTTTACTTCAAAACAAATCATGCTGTGGAAACAAAGAGTCTGATTTGTATTACATATTAAACATTTTGTTTTTCGTGTACAGCCATAATGCCATCTGTATCTTCTACTCGTTACTAAATTGTGGAACTGTCAAAAATAAAAAAGTTTGTAAAATACTAACTGTGCTAAACAAAGAATTCTTAAAATAAATAAAGAAATAAAAAAGCATGACAATTTATTTTCAAAACCTTTTAGATTACATTACATTTTTACATAGCAGGAAGTTAAATTAAAAGTAATTGTAAGAGAATTCCCTAAATATAAAAGATTCCCCTAATTGACTTAATATCCTTGAGCAATGAAGTGTCGAAGTTCCGAAGTGCCGAAGTTCCGAAGCACAGTATTGCCAAAGTACTAATATACCTACCCAGTGGAAGAATGAAGAATGTTACACTATATACAAGTTTAAATAAAAAGTATACACACATAGTCAGGATTCAGCTGTAAGCATTTGCAACACTTACAACAATCAAGTAACACACATTCATATGAAACGTAAGTTACTTAGCCAGTCAATGGAATGACAGGAATGAATAAGTAGATAACTCACTAATTCCCACGGTATTAGGGAGCTATCTACTAAAAGGCTAAAAGACCTATATTGGTCTTTCGGCCAAATATACTAATACTAAGTAAAGATTACTTAGTATTAGTAAATTATACCCCTACTCGCTATACCGCGAGCAGGGGCATGTCTAGTAAACAGTGAGCAACCTGGGATGCTCACTGTAAAAAAAAAAAAAACACATGTCCCCCCTCCCGAGACCCACCCGTGCCGCGCAAGTGGGGGCTTCTAACCTGAAGGGGGGACCTATTGCCCCCCCGTCCCTCACTCCTGAGCGGTGTGTGGGGGCCCTAAAGTAAAATAAGGGGGGTGAATCTATTGTCCTCCCCCTGGCCCTCACCCCTGAGTGGCGGGCGGTGGCCCTAAATTAGAATAATTTTAAGAGAATTCCCTGCATATAAATGATTCCCCTAATTGACTTAATATCCTTGAGCAATGAAACAAAAATACCACAATTTGAATCAGTTGCAGTAGTAAAAATACAAAAAAGAAAATTACATCTTGACTATTTTGTGCTTGATTGGCTATACATGTGCCTTAAGTATGGATATACTATATTTTGTAGACACGTGTAATTTGTTTCGTTCCGAATGTCATTTCGGACAAATTTTGGGCAATTCGGACATTCGTATACTTTCTGAATTACCGAAGTTCAGAAATTGCTGAATTTCCGAAGTGTCGAAGTTCCGAAGTTGCCGAAATGTGGAAGTGCCGAAGTTCCTAAGCACAGTATTGATAAAGTACTAATATACCTACCTAGTGGAAGAATGAAGATTGTTACACTGTATACAAGTTTAAATAAAAAGTATACAAACATAGCCAGGATTCAGCTGTAAGCATTTGCAACACTTACAACAATCAAGTAACACACATTCATTTAAAACATAAGTTACTTAGCCAGTCAATGGAATTACAGGAATGAATAAGTAGATAACTCTCTAATTCCCACGGTATTAGGGAGCTATCTACTAAAAGGCTGAATTGGTCTTTCAGCCAAATTTACTAATACTAAGTAAAGATTACTTAGTATTAGTAAATTATACCACTACTCGCTATTCCGCGAGTAGGGGCATGTCTAGTAAACAGTGAGCAATCTGGGATGCTCACTGTAAAAAAAAAAAAAAAACGTGTCCCCCCTCCCGAGCCCCAGCCGTGCCACGCAAGTGGGGGCTTCTAACCTGAAGGGGGGACCTATTGACACCCCACCCCCACCCCTGAACGGCACGTGGGGGCCCTAAAGTAAAATAAGGGGGGACCTTTTGTCTTCCCCCCAGCCACCACCCCTGAGCGGCGGGTGGGGGCCCAATATTAGAATAAGGGGGGCCTATTGTCCTTCCCCCTGGCCCCCACCCCTGAGCGGCAGGTGGGGGCCCTAAATAAAAACTGTAACCCCCCTCCCCAGGTGACTAGGGGTCCCCAAACCCTTAGTCACCCCCCTCCCAAAAATATTAATTAACCCCTACCTACCCCCCTCACCCTAAAAATTAATGAGGGTGGACCAATAACTAGGTACCTGTAAAAAAAATAAAAAATTCCCATTTCTTCTTTTTTCTAAAATCTTCCTTTTTCAGCCCCAAAAAAGGCCAAATAAATATTCATAATAAGCCGGCGCACTTTGAAGAAAAAATAATAAAACACCCGAGCGCAAAAAAAGTAATCCATCTTCACTAATGGAGGGCACCGCACAGACTGAGCTCTGCAGGGCGAGGGAAGGCTTATAAAGCCTTGCCCCACCCTGCAAGTAGGCTAAGAGCACTCTGGTTGGTTTAAGCCATCCAATCAGAGTGCTCTGACAAGTAAATGAAGAGACTGACAGGTAAGTCTCTACATTTACCTGTCACAGCACTCTGATTGGTTAGCTTGAAATCCAGCCAATCCTAATGCTCTGTGTCATTTTACACAGCATGGGAAAGTTCTTTGGAATTATCCTACGCTGTGTAATTTGACTCATAACAACACTCTGATTGGTTGATTGAAAGTAACCAATCAGATAGTTATGTGTCAAATGACACAGCATGGGAAAATTCCAAATAACTTTCCCACACTGAGTAAAATGACACAGAGCACTGAAAAACAAATAAAAGACTGTGTAATTTGACTCATAACAACACTCTGATTGGTTGATTGAAAGTAACCAATCAGAGAGTTATGTGTCAAATTACACAGCGTGGGAAAATTCCAAAGAACTTTCCCACGCTGAGTAAAATGACACAGAGCACTCTGATTGGCTGGATTTTAAGCTAACCAATCAGAGTGCTGTGACAGGTAAATGTAGAGACTTACCTGTCAGTCTCTTCATTTACCATCAGAGCACTCTGATTGGATGGCTTAAACCAACCAACCAAACAGAGGGCACTGGGCCTAATTGCAGGGCGGGGCAAGGTTTTATAAGCCTTCCCCCTCCCTGCAGAGCTCAGTCTACACAGAGCCCTACATGGGTGAAGATGGATTATTTTTTTTCAGGTTTTTTTTAAAAAAAATTCAAAGTGCCACGGTTATTATGGATTTTTATTTGGCCTTTTGTGGGGCTGAAAAAAGATTTTAGAAAAAAAAATACATCAAATGGTACATTTTTTTTAAAGGTACCTAGTTATTGGTCCCCCCTCATTATTTTTAGGGTGAGGGGGTTATGTAGGGGTTAATTAATTTTTGGGGGAGGGGGTGACTAGGGGTTTGGGGACCCCTAGTCACCTGGGGGATTACATTTTTATTTATTGGTATTTAGGGCCCCCACCCACCGCTCAGGGGTGGGAGCCAGAAGGAGGACAATAGGTCCCCCCTTATTCTAATTTAGGGCCCCCACCTGCCGCTAAGGGGGCCAAAATTCATAACCCAACATATGGGAGAGTGTTCTCTAAAATTTACCAATTTCACTCTTAAACCACTGACCTGAAGGGGCACTCTAGTCATCAAAACAATGTTGACATAATGAAGCAGTTTTTGTGTATAGATCATAACTCTGAGGTCTCACTGCTCAATTCTGATTTAGGAGTTAAATCACTTTTGTTTCTGTTAATGTGCCCTAGCCACACCTCCCCTGGCTGTTACTGACATGGACTGCATGAAAAAATCGTTTTATTTTCAGTCAAATGTTAACTTACATTAGATGTTTTTATCTCCTGTTCTGTAAATTGAGCTTTAATCACATATAAGAGGCTCCTGCAAGGCCTTGCAAGCTATTCACAGTGCATGAGATAATACATTACAAATTAAACAGACTGTGCAATAAAGGAAATGTAAACGTTAGATCTCACTGTACAGGAAGTGTTTAGGAAGGCTGTGTAAGTCACATGCTGAGAGGTGTAACTAGGGCTGCATAAACAAAGTGATTTAACTCCTAAATGTCAGATAATTGAGCAATGAGACTGCAGGGGCATGATCTACACACCAAACTGTAGCGGTACTTACCTTATCCGGGGGCCGGACGCGGTCCTCTCTTCAAGCCGCGCGCGGTCCTGCGGCTGCACGAGCCGCGCGCGGCTCGTCCGACTGTTCAGACAGGAAGGCGGGCAGTGACCGCGAGAAGCGGTCACGTGTCCCGCCTGCAGCTAAGAGCGCGCCGCGAATCTCGGGCGCGCTCTTAAAGAGACAGTGGGAGCCTAAATTGCAAAAAGGCTCCCATTGGCTCCTGTCATGCCAATCACCCCATACACTTACCTGTTGGGGGAGTGGAAGTGACAGGAGCCAATCACATTAGTTTGAAGGCTACTTATACTTACCCTTTTCCCTTAGTTCCTTGCCCTATCGTGGTTTCTGCTACAGTTCCCTTTAGTGCTTGTTGTGTTCAGTTGTGTTTCTCCGTATTTGACCTTGGCTTTGTATTCTGACTTCGTTTTCGCTTTATCCTATTCTGTACTGTTTGCCGGCTTGCTGATTCCTGTGTACCAGTCCCCGGCTAGTTTTCGTTTACGCTGTCTCTTTGTACCCTTGACCTCGGATCGTTCCTGACTCTGTCTTATCCTATTACGTCGAGTCCGGCCACTCTAAGGTCCGGTAGACGCATCTCTCCTCTGTACTGTCTTCTGTTAGGCTGGATCCTGCGTGTAGGGGTATATACTCGTTACATTACGATAGGGCCATGGACCCCGCAGATTTAGCTCAACAGATGGCGACCCATGAGGCTAGATTTGTAGAGCAGGATCACCGTATGGATCAAATAGCTCAGGCTCTCCAGACGCTCTTAACTAGAACCATTCCAGCAACCGCACCTAACCCTCCTGCACCCCTGCTTCCTGAAGTATCGACTATGCCTAACGCTACAGCACATTTAACGCCTCCTCCTAGGTACGGAGGGGATTCTAAGACATGCAGAGGGTTCATTAACCAAATAGAGTTTCATTTTGAAATGTATCCACGTTCATTTCCCACAGAGAGGTCTAAAGTTGGATTCTTTATGCACCAACTTACCGACAAAGCACTTGAATGGGCAAACCCTATTTGGGAGGCTAATGGACCTATGGTGCATAACTTTCACAGTTTCCTAACAGCTTTTCGCAGAACTTTTGATACTATGAAAAGGTCTAAGAATGCCGCTAGAGCATTAATGAGGGTTAAACAGGGTTCTAGGTCTGTGGCTGATTACGCTATACAGTTTCGTACCCTTGCCTCACAGGTCGATTGGACCAATAATGGGTTAACTACGGCCTTCATGGAAGGTTTATCAGACTCTATATTGGATGAGGTAGCAGCTAAGGAGCTTCCTATTGCCTTAGAGGACCTTATTGACTACCTCATCGATATAGATAATAGGATTCGTGACAGGCTCTATACTAAGAACAGGAATAGACGTTTTGTTACACCTATTCAACCCAGAGTTAATATACCGGAGAGTGTTAAAGTACCTGAAGAGGAACCTATGCAATTAGGGGTTGCCAAACTCTCAGATACTGAGAAATTACATAGGAGAAGGGAGGGACTCTGCCTATATTGTGGTAAGAGAGACCATATGGTAAAGGAGTGTCCTCTGCTCCCGGAAAACTCTCGCACCTAAGACCTTATAGGGGACTGGCCTTGGGTGTGATTTCTAAGTCTCCTACATTGCCTCCTAACCGATTGCTTCTCCCTGTTTCTTTACATATGGGAGAGAGTTGTATAGTGGAAAACATAGACGCCCTGGTTGATTCTGGGGCAGCCGAGAACTTTATAGACTCTGGTTTTGTAAAGAGAAACAATATTCCCATCAGAGAGAAGGAGATACCCTTGGCCGTTGAGGCCATAGATGGTAGACCATTGATATCTCCTGTTGTTACTCACGAGACTGCACCGCTACACATGTACACAGGGGTTCTACACTATGAAACCATTCGGTTCCAGGTCATCACCTCTCCCTCTTCACAGTTGGTGTTAGGGTATCCATGGTTACGTGCCCACAATCCCATTTTTGACTGGGAGACAGGGCAGATAAAATCATGGAGTGAAGCCTGCCATGAGTCATGTACTATTGAAGTCACGCCTGTGAATTCTATTAACGTTCCTACTGTTCCTCCTTTATCTACGACAATACCCTCTCAGTATTTAACTTTAAAGACTGTCTTTGATAAAAGAGAAGCTGACAAATTACCGCCTCACAGACCCTACGATTGTGCTATTGATTTGTTGCCTGGTACTATACCTCCTAAGGGCAGGGTGTACCCCCTATCGGTTCAAGAAAACCGTGTCATGGAGGAATACATTAAAGAGTCATTAGACAAGGGATTTATTAGAAGATCCTCTTCTCCGGCTGGAGCGGGGTTCTTCTTTGTATCAAAGAAAGAAGGTGATTTAAGACCTTGCATTGATTATAGAGGTCTTAACAAGATCACCATCAAAAATGCTTACCCTATACCTCTAATAACAGAATTGTTTGACAGGCTCAAACATGCTACGGTATTCACCAAATTAGATCTTAGGGGAGCATACAATTTGATACGTATTAAAGAGGACCACGAATGGAAGACAGCCTTTAACACTCGGTCAGGTCATTATGAGTATACCGTCATGCCATTTGGGCTTTGCAATGCCCCAGCAGTGTTCCAAGAATTTATTAATGATGTCTTAAGGGACTTTATTCATTCATTTGTTATTGTGTACTTGGATGACATTTTAATATATTCTACAGACATTCACACTCATCACAGACATGTTACGACAGTTCTGAAGACCCTTCTTGCTAATGGTCTTTATTGCAAATTAGAAAAATGTCTATTCGACCAGTCCGAGGTCCAGTTTCTAGGGTATTTGATTTCCGCCGAGGGTTTTCGGATGGATCCCCAGAAGCTCGCTGCAGTCATAGAATGGCCTCTGCCGCAAGGTCTGAAAGCCATCCAGCGTTTTCTGGGTTTCTCTAATTATTATAGACGTTTTATCAAAGGTTTTTCGTCTATAGTAGCGCCTATTACTCGTATGACTAAAAAGGATGGCAATACACGTGTCTGGTCTACTGAGGCACTTCAGGCTTTTGACTTTCTTAAAACTACGTTCGCCTCTGCCCCTATTTTACAGCATCCTGTCCCCTCATTGCCATATATACTTGAGGTTGATGCTTCCGATATAGGGGTAGGTGCTGTCTTATCCCAAAGAGAGTCTCCTGACAAGCCATTGCATCCTTGTGGCTTCTTTTCTAAACAAATGTCCAAGGCAGAGAGGAATTATGATGTGGGTAATCGCGAACTCCTTGCTATCATTTTAGCACTCAAAGAATGGAGACATTTGCTAGAAGGAACTAAGGATCCTATTCTCATATTTACAGATCATAAGAACCTATCCTACCTTAGCGAAGCTAAAAGATTGTCTTCAAGGCAGGCTAGGTGGTCACTGTTCTTGTCTCATTTTAATTATATAATCACCTATAGGCCAGGTGACCGGAACACCAAAGCGGACGCTCTGTCCAGACAATTCGAGACTATTGACAAACAGGAGATTGATGTCACTCCTGTCATTCCCCCAGACAGGATAATAGCAACTACTATATTGTCTATTTCCTCGTCCCTCTTGCAGGCCATACAAGCGAAACAAGGCATGGCACCCAGCGAGAGGCCTAATGATAAATTGTTCGTTGACATTCCCGAGAGACGGGATATTCTGTCACTTTATCACGATACTAAGACTGCTGGACATCCTGGTATTTCCAAAACAGTGTCAGCCGTTTCTCGGTATTTCTGGTGGGATACCTTACGTAAGGATGTTACTGACTATATAAGTGCTTGTACTACTTGTGCATGTATGAAAACTTCTCGTAGAGTTCCTTGTGGGCTGTTGCACCCGTTGCCCGTTCCCGAGAGACCTTGGTCTAATCTATCAATGGATTTTATTGTTGAATTACCCCCTTCGAATGGTAACACAGTCATCCTAATGATAGTAGATCGGTTTTCCAAAATGGCTCACTTTGTGTCTCTTCGCAAGTTGCCCACTTCCAAGGAATTGGCTCTTATCTTCGCTAGAGAAGTGTTTCGATTACATGGTATTCCCTTATCTATTGTATCCGATAGGGGTAGCCAATTTGTTTCCAGGTTCTGGAAAGCCTTTTGTTCGGAGATGGGTATTTCCCTCTCATTTTCTTCCGCTTACCATCCCCAGTCTAATGGAGCTGCTGAACGTGCCAACCAGTCTCTTGAGCAGTACCTCCGTTGTTTTGTGTCTCACCATCAGGACAATTGGTCTGACCTGCTTCCTTGGGCTGAATTTGCTCGGAATAATGCCACTCATGATTCTTCCGGCAAAAGCCCTTTTTACGTTGTCTATGGCCAGCATCCCGTTGTTCTTCCGGCTGCATTCTCCTCACAGGGCATGCCAGTTCTGGATGAGCATTTGGCTGGTTTGCGTAATACTTGGGAGCAGGTTCAGCGTTCTTTGGTGGACTCTGCTGCCCGCCAGAAGGCTCAGGCTGACAAGCATCGCAGAGCGGCTCCTTCCTATGTTGTGGGGGACAGGGTTTTGCTTTCCACACGGAATATTCGCCTCCGGGTGCCTTCTATGAAATTGGCTCCCCGCTTCATTGGTCCTTATCGCATTATACATAAGGTTAATCCCGTTTCTTATGCCTTGGGTCTGCCTAAGAATCTGCGTATACCCAATGTATTTCACACCTCTTTGTTGAAGCCTTACGTACGCAACCGCTATACCCGGCATACTCCCCCTCCCCCTCCTGTCTCTGTGGAGGGTCATGAGGAGTTCGAAGTATCTGCTGTTATTGACTCTCGTTTTCTCAGGGGTCGGCTTCAGTACTTGGTACATTGGAAGGGTTATGGGCCTGAGGAGCGCAGTTGGATTTCTGCGGATGCTGTTCATGCTCCCCGCCTTGTACGTTCTTTCCATTCGCGTTTTCCTGCCAGGCCTGGTCCTGCCCGCCCGGAGGGCGTGTCCTCAGGGGGGGGTACTGTAGCGGTACTTACCTTATCCGGGGGCCGGACGCGGTCCTCTCTTCAAGCCGCGCGCGGTCCTGCGGCTGCACGAGCCGCACGCGGCTCGTCCGACTGTTCAGACAGGAAGGCGGGCAGTGACCGCGAGAAGCGGTCACGTGTCCCGCCTGCAGCTAAGAGCGCGCCGCGAATCTCGGGCGCGCTCTTAAAGAGACAGTGGGAGCCTAAATTGCAAAAAGGCTCCCATTGGCTCCTGTCATGCCAATCACCCCATACACTTACCTGTTGGGGGAGTGGAAGTGACAGGAGCCAATCACATTAGTTTGAAGGCTACTTATACTTACCCTTTTCCCTTAGTTCCTTGCCCTATCGTGGTTTCTGCTACAGTTCCCTTTAGTGCTTGTTGTGTTCAGTTGTGTTTCTCCGTATTTGACCTTGGCTTTGTATTCTGACTTCGTTTTCGCTTTATCCTATTCTGTACTGTTTGCCGGCTTGCTGATTCCTGTGTACCAGTCCCCGGCTAGTTTTCGTTTACGCTGTCTCTTTGTACCCTTGACCTCGGATCGTTCCTGACTCTGTCTTATCCTATTACGTCGAGTCCGGCCACTCTAAGGTCCGGTAGACGCATCTCTCCTCTGTACTGTCTTCTGTTAGGCTGGATCCTGCGTGTAGGGGTATATACTCGTTACACAAACTGCTTCATTAAGTTAATGTTGTTTTGGTGAATATAGTGTTCCTTTAAGTAAGCCAGCTATACATTTTTAGCCGAAACAACAGCATTTTTTCATAGAAAATTAGTAACTTTTTGCACTAAAAGATCAGAATCATGCTAGGAATTGAGTTGGAAATTTTACTTCATGGGACACTGGTGCATCTTTTAGATGAAAAGAAAACTCTAACTAGTAGATACATAGATTTTTTTTCAGCAGAAATGGTAAATTACATTTTAATAAATGGATTTCAGAATGTGTCAACTGTGTATAAATAGCCAAACATACTGTGACCTCAGTAAAATTAATCAAGTAAGTGGATAGGGACACTAAACTTATGGATGCCACAGGTAGGGTCGATCTGATGCAAACATTCAAGAATATAAAGTGAGACTCTGAAAGTGATGCTCCAACGTGAGATTTATTCAGCCATAAGAATGGTAATTAAGCAATTGATTAGTGAAAATGACACACAGCAAAGGCTTAATAATGACACAGTTTAAGGTTGAAAGGTTCCTGAGTTGTCACTGTTGTAATAGAATAAACGTCACATTAAATGACAACTTGTGAAGTTGCAGAGGTCTTTTTTATTTCTCAGATTTCAAAGTGGCAGCCTCATAAGACAACTAGCTTGTATCTCCTGGAAGAAGAAGTTGATAAAAACATTCACATACACTCTGCATGTGTCCGAGAGTTAAAATTCCAAACAGCAGATCCCAAATTATTAGAAATCACACATAGGTAAAGGAAAAGGTCTAAGTAATGTAGATAAATATGTTTCTAAAACCATGAATCCACTAACAATATTTATAAAAGAAACACAACTTTTGTATGTCTATAATTCTGTAACTCTCTTTTAACTCATATTTTTAACACACCAATTTACACACCTCCTTGACGTGGGTCTGGTGAGATAATCATGATGAGAACCCCTCTTCCATGATAGTAAGCTTGTTTCTCTGCTTTCTCGCTTCTAACGACTCCAGATAAACTGTCCATTACGTACAACCAGTCATGGTTGGTTGACTGTTAGTGTTGCATGCCATTAGTTTGTTCATTCCCATTTAGGCCATGCCTAATTCACAATGTGTTACTCAGCATATTGTTTACATCTACAATTTATCATTGTGAACAGTGGTGTATCCTGGTTTTGTGCTGCCCTAGGCATGACAAAACTAAGGCACCCTACCCCCCTTCCAAATTTCTAATCCTGACAGACACACGCCCTCACTGATGCATGCACTGACATACACTCACAGATACACAGTCATTGTCACACACATTGTTTAACCAATACACACTTTCACTGAAACATACACATTCACAGACATACACACTCACTCATTTACATTTACACTCACAGTTACACACACTCACATTCACTGACAGACACACATATACACTAACTGACAGATACGCATTCACCGACAGACACCTACACACTCACTGAAGAACACGTATACACTCTCAGTGACGAACACACATACACACTCACTGACAAACACATATAAACTCTCAGTGACAGACACACTCATTTACACATACACACTCTAACAGACACACACTAACACTCACTAACAGACACTAAAACTCACAGACACATACACACACACTCTCACTAACAGACACACTAACACTCATTAACAGACACACACTAACACACTCCCAATTTAAAAATAAAAATAAAGTTTCAATCCACCCAACATCCTACCTTTAGGACTGCTGGAGTGGATTTTTCCCTGTGGTGCAGTGGTGATGACTGCAGCTTGGCAGGCAGGAGGGCAGTCGAGAGGTTTGGCAGACAGGTGAGCGGAGGAGGCGGGCGTAAAGGGAGCCCTGATCTCCCTGCTCAGCTCCCTCACACGCCTCTTAGTGATGCCGGGGCCAAAATGATGTCATATTCAAATTCTAGCATCACTGCATTGCACGCAAGTGAGCTGAGCAGGTAAGAGCTCAGGGAAGAGCACTCCCTCGCCGCCCGCAACATCAGTGCATGAATTCGGTCATGCCTCTTGCAGACCATTAGCATAATAATAATGTTAATTAGTCTTTAATGGTGAGGTTGCCCAGATGTTTTTTTTTTTTAAATCCTTTTCCTAAATGCCCATCTGCATGCTAAATACTGATTCTTTTCTAATCCTTTATCTTTTATTTGTTTTTCTGTCTCTCATCTACTATTTAACTTTGACCTATGTTCCTAGTACTGACATTACATTCTTATGCATTGTAGATGCTCCACTAGGCACACTTTGACTCCCTGGGTCAGAGCCCAAAATCATTTCCACGTGTTATTTCACTAGATCTCCAATGTTTGGAACAAACACATCACACCTCAAATAACTGCGCACAATAAACTGGTTACTGTAGCAACATTGACTTCTTACGTTCCATGCAGAACTCTCTGACAATTAGAGGAATCTAATGAAGGCACTTCATAAAATTATTATTATTGCATATTACATAACAGCTGAAGTATAGGTCATTGAAGTCATTTTAAAATTGGGAAAAAAGGAAACTGAGTTAATGTCATGTAGGTCATTTGAGTACCTGTCAAAAAATATTAAAATTCACAAATTTTACAAAATATTATCTACCTGCATTTTGTTTGCTACATATCAAAGCTTTCATTCAATAACCATTGACACAAATATACTTTCCCCTGAGCACAATAAGGTACTAATGACACAATGCACTGAAAATCAAACACACCTCATTGTATATAGCAAAGTTCCATCATCTTGAATTCTTAACAGCTTATTTGGCATCGTCATGTTGTGAGCAATAGACTTTTTTCCATTATGAAAGAATGTGTCTGGAGTCCAAATTTTATTAGCCATTAGATTGTTCAGCCGAAGAATATGCATCGGTCCTTTAAATCGTAATCTCTCATCTTCCCAGTTTTGACGGAAAAACACATCTATTGTGTATTCCTATGTTGGAAATAAAACACATATATTTCTAGAGCAATCTTGTTTGCAATAGTATGATTATTCTATCAATTACTAAAATTCCATCACTTTATTTTTATATAAAATAATCCTCCTAGCTAATTTAAAAGCATGTTTGGTACAATAACTGCTAAAATATCAAATTACCCCACTTCAGTATATATATATATATATATATATATATATATATATATATATATATATACATATATATATATATATATATATATATATATATATTTGTAATATAAATCTTTATATCTTCCAATTCCTTGTGAAGAATATCTTCCAAAATAGTACAGGCATAACTAATGTATAAAACCTAACAAGGACACATCCATTGGACCACCAGGATGGAACCACTATTATGAATTCTAAATGACAAAAATGACTTGCAAGAGCAAAAGTAATTTGTAAACTCTATCCAATGGGGAACACTAATGCTTGTGTCCCTTTGTTTAAGTTTAACATTCAAAATGACTATTTTTTCTAACATTACCAAACTAGTGAAACCATTTCTCATTGTCACCTTTTGTAATCTTGCATGTTCTGGAATAATGCATCACTGTCCAAAATTATTTTCTGCTTAACCTGCAAAGTTGATTTAAAAAATGCTATATCTTTATATTGGTGCAGGGAGGACAGTTTACTAGACACCGTGTTAAAAACATCTGCATTAACCTTCACAAATACTGAAAATACTCTGTTCTTTAAAAAAAAAAAAAAAATAATAATCATATAGAAATGAGCATGGAGTATGATTATATCATAAGGCTCAACCACTTGGTTACATAACTAGTTATTGGTCGGTTACAAAACCATTTATATATCCCATCGTTACAACAGCAAATTGATACTTTGTCTCCAACTTCATCATAACTCCAAAAAAAGCATAAAAAATTATTGACAAAGACCCAAGTGAACAATTTGTTGAAATTCAGTTTTTCTTCATAATCCACATTTATTAAAACACATAGTTCACAGGTTGCAAGGAATTTTGTTTCCTTATAATGCATTTACAGGCAAAAGGCAATTTACTTTCTAGATGACAAGTAACTGGGAACATCATGTGGCCACCAGCCCTGTTATTTGGCTTAATGATTACACAGTTTCTTCCTTCAACACTCCGTACACAGCATGAGCCATCTAATCTCAACAACATCCCAATGCGGCATAAATGTTATATGTGCCTAGAGCTACTTAGACCTGTGCAGCTGCATGCATTGGGAAGTATGTAATATGATGTAGTAATAATAATAATAATAATAATAATATTAATAATAAAGCAAAGGATGGGAACATTAGATGGATATTCAAGTTTTTTGCTCTATTTATAATATTTCCCCAGGGAAAAGGCAGTGACTAATTCCCAACTCTTGGACTTGGGGGGAGCATAAACAGGTGATAATGTATGGTAGAATGTGGTTAAAATGATGTCGTTTATTAAAATAAGATTATAATTTTTTTTGTTTTGTTGTAAAGAGTGCCAGTGGCACTTTACTTATGTTATGGGTAGGGGACTGTGCATCTGTTTTGCACATTACTTTTAGTTTCAGAGACTGGGCACTTTACTAGTGGCATCTGTCAAGAATACTTAGAAGGTTTTATTGCTATTATTGCCAGTTGGAGTGAGAACCAACTGGTTGTATGCATATTAATAAGATATGGAACAACAAATTGGCTGAGTCAATGGCAATGCATCCATCTATCCATGGTGTCAACAATATAACCAGCTGAATGTAATCAGCTGAGTAAAATTTAAACTCAGTCATCTGCCAACTTGCTATACCTGCAAAAAAAGTCAACAACATTTTTTAATTGTACCCAACATGAACAGAATTGAACCATTTGAATGATTTGCAACAAGTCACTTTACCACCTTCTTCCATTAAATAAAAATGTCAAGCTCCATCACAATACAGGAGCGTATGGCTCTCTGGCTGATGTAGTGGTGGCAAGAGCAGTTCCTTGTGAAATGCTAGGTAAAAAGTCAAACCATAAAAAATGTCTTGACTTCATACAATACGTAGGAAGCCAGGGTGCTCTTGGCATCATAACCATTATAGCAAGCTGTAGTGGTCAAAGTGCATCCTCCTGTAGAACATTACATATTCTATGTTCCTATTCATATTTATATTAAGCGTGGAGGAATAATGGGTTAAAAAGATCAGGTGGTAATTTGTTATTCTGCACCATGAGAAGTCTGGAATGTGGGTGTATAATGAGATGATTGAGGGTTGAGGGTCTTCATATGTATCCTTACATGGCCAGAGTTTTAACATGCATTTCTGACATCATTATAGTCATATCTATAATAGAACAGTAGACAAAGGTACATGCTCAGCTACCATGGCTTGCTGAACAACGGTGCTTACTCTCCATCAATTGTTAAGATTTTTAAATATGTACTACTGTTTGCATTCTGAGTAGAATTAATATATATTGTTATAAAGAACGTCAGATTGAGTTATAATGTTTTTGGGTGATAAACGACAAGCCATTTATGGGAGAAAATATATACATGAAAAGACTTCTCCCAATCACCCTTAACATGAACATATTTATTAAAGTCCCTTTAAGTGAAAAGCCTACTTGCAGATATTTGCCAAAGTAAGCTATTCTAACTGACTTTAAGCAAGGTGGTCTACAGTAAGTCTCATCTTGAACATCTGTAAAGAAATGATTATATATTAGTGATTAATCCAAAGATGAGAATCATACTTTTTATACCAGGTTTATAGTAAATTGCTTTCATAAAATTACTGTATTAAACTGTGATTCTGCTGATTAGTAATGGATACATAAAAACAGATAAAAAAATGCAACCAGAAAACATTGTTAAAATTAGGGTCTTGAATGGTTTTATACATCAGATGCAGTGATGACCTTTTGTAATGCAGTAATAACCTAAGGTACTTAACACAGAAAAAAATAGCTTAGAGTGGGAAATGCCTTTTAGCAATCAAGCAGTCAATACTTGGCATAGGCTTAGATGGATTTCTTTATAACTGAATAGTGCTCATTTGGCATTAAAGATAAGCTATACTTATAAATAAAATGCATTCGTGTATCTATATCTCAGGATGTACTTAAAAACGAGAACATTTTAAATCGATTCTTCTTACTAAAAAGTATGTGTAAATGTCTTTGTATATATGTGGGTGTATGGGTTTATATAGTTTTCCTGCATTGGTTTTGTCTATACACAGAACTGCAAAGGAATACATATAGTTACATAGTTACATAGCTGAAAAGAGACTTGCGTCCATCAAGTTCAGCCTTCCTCACATTTGTTTTTTGCGGTTGATCCAAAAGAAGGCAAAAAAAACCAGTTTGAAGAACAATTTTGCAACAAGCTAGGAAAAAAATTCCTTCTTGACCCCAGAATGGCAGTCAGATTTATCCTTGGATCAAGCAGTTATTACCCTACATTGAAAGACTATATCCTTGAATATTCTGTTTTTGCAAGTATGCATCTAATAGCTTTTTGAACATCTGTATGGACTCTGATAAAACCACTTCTTCAGGCAGAGAATTCCACATCCTAATTGTTCTTACAGTAAAAAAAACCTTTGCCTTAGACGAAATCTTCTTTCTTCCAGTCTAAACGCATGGCCTCGTGTACCAAAGATAACTGATTGTCCAACCATCTCTATTTGATTTTTCTAATAAAAACCAAATAATAAATAAATAAAGTATTAACTATAAGAATAATAACCAGTATTTACTGCAATACTTTTTTTTTAGAACCAGGAGAGAATAAAACCAAAGTAAAAATGTTTCAGACTTTTAAAATACATGCAGGTTCTAACCTTAAATCCAAAAGCTTCTCATTAATTAAAGAGAAAATGAATAGGTAATAAGACAACTCACCATATCTGTATCAGAAACAGGACCAAAACTTGTCACGTAAATATCCGTATGAACTTCTGTTACTCGGTCTAGAATAAGAAGAAGCAGCACTATAAGCAATATGAATATAAAATGTGATCCAGAAATGTAAACTTTCAAAATGTAATATATATAAAAATTATAACAATAATATATGTATGTATATATATATATATATATATATATATATATATATATATATACACACATATATTATTGTTATAATTTTATATATATATATATATATATATATATATATATATATATATATAGAGAGAGAGAGAGAGAGAGAGAGAGAGAGAGAGAGAGAGAGAGAGAGAGAGAGAGAGAGAGAGGGGTTCTAGATCAGAACTTCTTCAATCGGTTTTCATGGTGGGTTTAGACTGCATTAAAATCTAGCAGGTTATTCACTAAAGGTATAATTTAAAGTGAATTCAAAGTTAATTTCAAATTTGCGGTGAAAGTAGCCGAGATGAAAACATTCTCTAAGTCACCTATGCGTCCAGTCCAGCTACTTTGGGCTTAAATTCAAGGATTTTACTATTATCATGACGGAAAGTCATGATTTTATTAAAGACCCGGAGGCATTTGAAAATTACTTTACATTTACTTCCAATTCTCACTGTAGTTAATAACTCCATTAGATTTGAAAATGTGTTTAATCCACCTCTGATGGCCTTCAAAAAAAATTTTTTAGGCATTATTGTGCTACATAACACAAATGGTTAAAAACGAACCACATTTCTTAGATGTATATATAAATATATAGATAGTTAATACATTGCTAAACACAAATACACACACCAGCCAAGCCATAAGATTTGCTTTTCCAACAGAAATCTCACTTTAACAGTACTCTCACTACTGTAGGGGATTCTGGGTAGGCATATGCAAATGAGCTCAACAAAGAACCACATTTTTGCCTCATAA
The DNA here is from genome assembly GCF_036172605.1 of Pelobates fuscus. Taxonomy (NCBI): domain Eukaryota; kingdom Metazoa; phylum Chordata; class Amphibia; order Anura; family Pelobatidae; genus Pelobates; species Pelobates fuscus. The sequence continues at coordinate 85,334,062 of NC_086322.1, forward strand.
TTCCACTTTATACATGGATTCCTTGGAGTATGTGTCTGCTGTATACAACAGCTTTGAAACACAACTCTGTTGTATACAGCAGACACATACTCCAAGGAATCCATGTATGAAGTGGCAAAAATGGGGTTCTTTGTTGAGCTCATTTGCATACACCTACCCAGAATTCTTTGTTGAGCTCATTTGCATACACGTACCCAGTTCAGCTCATTTGCATACACCTACCCAGTAGTGAGAGCACTGTTAAAGTGAGATTTCTGTGGGAAAAGCAAATCTTATGGCTTGACTGCAGTGTGTATTTGTGTTTAGCAATGTATTAACTATCCACTTACTTCAGGTGGAAGGGGTTTTCATCCACACTTTTCCCCCACCACAACTCTGTTGGTATGTAGATATATAGATATAAGTCTTTATCTATAAAGAAAATCTGTCTTTTCATGATAACACAATAAGCTATAACATTAAATGTTTAAAATAAATTTAAGTGGACCATTTTCATAGTGCGCATATGTGTGTGGGAGTGTGTAAGCATTTGTTATGTAGTTAACAGGCCTTTTTCTATGCGTAATGTGATCTGTTACAAATATATTAAAATGAGCAAACTAGCATGCAGCAAGCCTGTAGAACATATGAATAGCAGACTATTTCCATTTCTCTACATGTAACACATTCTGACAATGCATTTAGAAATATCTTCAAACACGAATGGAGTGGTACAGTATAAAATGTATTCTAATTGTTAATTTAGATCAATACTGGCATAGAGTTCCCGTTGTAAAACAAGGAATATATTTTGCAATGTTTTATAAAGCCTGAGCTTTTCCTACTTGTATTTGTAGGAAAAGTTCAATATCAGCCACAGGGAGTTAATTGTTTCCTGGCACCATTTGGGAAATAGAACTATACAGATTTTTTTATATTAAAAACATGATGTTTTGCAATGCTGACTTTATTAGCATCCATTATAATTTGTTATAATAGCATCTCATTTTCAGCGGCTGAAAAAAGAACATTCGCCGAGAATCAGGCAGTGGTACAGTGTTTGTGAATGCCAAAATGAACTTCAAGATAATAAAAAGCTACTTTAAATTGAAAGCAACAAAAGGTTACAAGTGCATGGAGATTAAGGCATTTTGTTGTGACTGCTGGCAGTTTATGGATGATTTGGGGGTTTACCCTTAGAGTTAGTGAGAAAATATGGATATGGTTGTTGTGTGCCTATTCATATGACCTAAATAATGAAAACAGCGGGTGTAGATTATCTCTAGATATAACTTCACCAATCTGGATCAATTGGGTATCCCATTAGGGCAATTTAAACTCCTGTTACACTCCAGGTGCAAAAATGGCTAATTATTAATGAATTATTTTACAAAGTAGAATTACAATGATCAGGTAGGAGTACTACTCTAAACTCAATCAAAGCCATGAAAATATATCAGAATTATTAATTTGAGGAAGGTAAACATATAGTTATACTTCTTACATCAAAGAAAAGAAAATGTTACTTGCGTTTTTTCCTTAATCCCTATGTATATTTAGACAAATGGAGGTCATTTAGTTGCTCCAATGGCCATTGGAGGGATGCCCGCCTGCAGTGGCGTACACATGACCCATGGGGCCCCGGTGCAAAAATTGATCCGTGGCCCCCCCCCCCCCACTCTGCGCGGGCCGGGGCAGCAACACATGGCGGCGGGCACCTGGTCGCAGGGGTTGCGACCGCGGTATGTACGCCACTGCATGCAGATGCACACACACTTAAAGGACCACTACAGACACCCAGATCACATCAGCTCAATGAAGTGGTCTGGGTGTCAGGTCCCTCTAGTTTTAACCCTGCAGCTGAAAGCATAGCAGTTTCAGAGAAACTGTTATGTTTCACTGAGGGTTAATCCAGCCTCTAGTGGCTGTCTCACTGACAGCCGCTAGAGGCGCTTGCGCCATTTTAAGACACTGAACGTCCATAGGAAAGCATTGAGTAATGCTTTCCTATGGGCGGTTTGAATGCGTGCGCGGCTCTTGCCGTGCATGCGCATTCGGAGCTGAGAGGCGGAGGGATCCCCAGCGCCATGGGAGTCCGGCGCTGGAGAAAGGTAAGTGCTGAAGACACACACACACACTCTCACGAACAAATGCATACACACTAGCTAACAGACACACACATTTACTGACAAAGACACACTCAGCGGCAGACATACATACACACTCACAAAACATACACTCTCACTGACAAACACACACTCACTAACAGACATCAAACAGACTCACTAACACACACACACACAAACACACTCAGTAACAGACACACAGTAACACACTCACTGACACTCACTAGCACACACACACACTAACGCTCACACACACTAACACACACACACACTAACGCTCACACACACTAACACACACACACACTAACGCTCACACACACTAACACACACACACGCTCACACACACACTAACACACACACACACACACTAACACTCACACACACACTAACACTAACACTCACACACACACTAACACTCACACACACACACTAACACACACACACACTAACACTCACAAACACTAACACTCACACACTAACACACACACACACTAACACTCACACTCACACTAACACACTCACACACACACACACTTACACTTACACATGTTTTTTTTTTATTTAATCCCCCCAGCCTCCTTACCTTTTGGAGTGCTGAGGGGATTCCCTGGGGTCCAGTGGTGCTGCTGGGCTCCTAGGGGGGGCGGTCACCCGGCGGGCTGGCTGGTCCTGCGGGCACGCGAGGGAGCACTCTCCCCTGAGTGCTTCCTCTTCAGCTCCCTCGCGCGCCGCGTACTGATACCGGCGCCGGAAGATTACATCATCTTCCGGCTCCGGTATCAGTGCGGTGCGCGAGGGAGCTGAAGAGGAAGCACTCGGGAGAGTGCTCCCTCGCGCACCAGCCGGCCGCCGGGTGTAAGCAGGGCCAGCCTCGGGGGGCCCGGAGGTGGCCGGCTCCTGGGCCCCCCAGGAGAAGAGGCTGGCCCAGAGCGTACATACCGGGTCACAGGGGCGGCCGGGCCCCCTGGTGGGCCGGGCCCGGTCGCAGCCGCGACCCCTGCGACCCTGGTATGTACGCCACTGCCCGCCTGCCAACGTCAAGGCAGACCCCCCCTAAGCGGGTCCTAACACTGACCCTTCAGCCTGCTTCCTAGTGTTAGGACCCGCTTAGGGGGGGTCTGCCTTGACGTTGGCAGGCGGGCATCCCTCCAATGGCCATTGGAGCAACTAAATGACCTCCATTTGTCTAAATATACATAGGGATTAAGGAAAAAGCGCAAGTAACATTTTCTTTTCTTTGGTTTTTACTATATATTGGGGCTGATGTGTGTTGTAGTCCTTGCTGCTTTAGCGCAGGACTTCTCTTTTTGTATTTGTATATACTTCTTACATCAGCAAATTGGAAGCTTAGCTAAGGTTCCTGAGAACTAAATAATATATTTTAAATTTGCAAGTTATGAATTTTCTTTTTATATACAGGACTAGAAATTACTCAACTATCTAAGTACACTTATACACAAAATATAACAATCTATATCATAAAATTAATATATTTAAATATGAAGAAACAACAATATAGTTTAATATTATGCAACATTTCAAAAGGACTAATGCTTTAATAAAAATGTATTGGGTATCCTTTTTTATCAGTTTCTTCTATATGATATAGGAGGATATTCTAGTTAAATTACAGGTACTAATACATATTGTTACAGAGTCAGCACATGGCCTTTATTTACTGAATATAAATGAAAAAGCAATATATGAAAGAAATTACTTTGAATAATATGTGGAAACATTTTCAAACTTGTTTATTTTGCATATCTATTGGAAAGTTACTATTTGTGATTATTAAAAATATTGTTGAGAACACCAGTATTTGTGGAAATTTAACAAAATAATTGAACACTTTAAGATAATCAAATGATGAAAAAAATTATGTTATTTTTCCAGCTTAGCTATTTATTTCCATTAATTTACAATATACTTGTTAATTCTTCAAGTTTATTAACCCCTTAAGGACGCATGACGGAAATTTTCCGTCATGCTGGTCCTACCCTTAAGGACGCATGACGGAATATTTCCGTCATGCAGTATTTTTCCAGCAGGGTCTATTACCTTGCTGGTAACTATGAGCCCCAGATATCATTTGATTCCTGGGGCTCCCCTCTCTCACCTGGGGCCAGAATTAGTGTCCCCAGACTGACTGATGCTCTGTTTGCAGAGCTCAAAGTGAGCGCTGCAAACAAGCATTTAAATTGGGATTTAAATCCCCACTATTACAATTTGGTGTGATCAGGGTTAAATCCCTGCTAACACAAGGGAGTTCCAGGTATCAATGGAAACCTGGGGCTCCCCTCTATCAGCTGGGGACATTTTTAGTGACCCCAGCCTTTTTGATGAGTTACATGCAGTGCTGGAAGTCAGCGCGGCATGTATCTGCTTAAATAGGCATTTACATGCCTATATCTAGATTGTGGTGTAAGCAGGGTTAAATCCCTGCTCACACCAGGAAACCCAGGTATCATTAGAAACCTGGGTCTCCCCTCTGTCAGTTGGGGTCATTTTTAATGTCCACAGACTGACAGCTGAGCTGCATGCAGAGCTCAAAGTGAGATCGGCATGCAGCTGTTTAAAAGGGGATTTAAATCCCCATAGAGCACAATGCAGTGTGAGCAGGGTTAAATCCCTGCTCACACTAGGAAACCCAGGTATCATTAGAAACCTGGGTGTCCCCTCTGTCAGCTGGGGCCATTTTTAGTGGCCCCAGGTTTTTTGATGAGCTGCATGCAGAGCTCAAAGTGAGGTCGGCAAGCAGCTATTTTAATGGGGATTTAAATCCCCATAGACAGCAATGTAGTGTGAGCAGGGTTAAATCCCTGCTCACACTAGGAAACCCAGGTATCATTAGAAACCTGGGTGTCCCCTCTGTCAGCTGGGGCCATTTTTAGTGGCCCCAGGTTTTTTGATGAGCTGCATGCAGAGCTCAAAGTGAGGTCGGCAAGCAGCTCTTTAAATGGGGATTTAAATCCCCATAGACAGCAATGTAGTGTGAGCAGGGTTAAATCCCTGCTCACACTAGGAAACCCAGGTATCATTAGAAACCTGGGTGTCCCCTCTGTCAGCTGGGGCCATTTTTAGTGGCCCCAGGTTTTTTGATGAGCTGCATGCAGAGCTCAAAGTGAGGTCGGCAAGCAGCTATTTTAGTGGGGATTTAAATCCCCATAGACAGCAATGTAGTGTGAGCAGGGTTAAATCCCTGCTCACACTAGGAAACCCAGGTATCATTAGAAACCTGGGGGTCCCCTCTGTCAGTTGGGGCCATTTTTAGTGGCCCCAGACTTTTTGATGAGCTGCATGCAGTGCTGAAAGTTAACACTGCATGTAGCCATTTAAATCCACAAAGAACACTGCAGCTGAGCGATCAAGCTCAGCTACAGTCATTCTCTCAAGTGATCTGGTGCTTGGGAGACCCCCAGGGTCTGAACAAACCCTGGAGGATCACCCTCTATGCCCAAATGCCATTCTGATCAGTGCTGGGCATTTTTAGTTGCCCAGCACAGATCGCATTGCATTGGGAATAATGTCTTCAATGTAAGAGATGGGAGACTGCAATACTGAAAATAGCCAGTAGATGGCAGCAACATACCACTGTGTTTTAGTTTAAAATCCCTTTACTAATATCAGCACTGATATTAGTAGAGGGAAACCTTTGGGATTAAGATTAAATTAAGGATTACAATTAAGGATTATTATTCGGTTTAGCATAAGTACTAGATTTATTATCAGGTTTATTACTGGGTTTATTATTAAGTTTATGTTGAGATTAGGTTTATAATTAATTGTAGTATTGGGATTATGTTTCAGATTAGGATTCAGATTATGGTTCAGATTAGGATTAGGGTCAGCACGGGCATCCCTTGCTGAATATAGCAAGGGAATTCCTTGGCTGACACCAGCAGGGGGAATCATTTTAACACTATTGCTAAAGGTAGGATTGAGATTTGGATTAAGGTTATAATTAGGGTTACACATGGGATTACGTTATGGGTTAGGATTGTGGTAATGGTTTATTATTAGATTGAGGGTTAGATTTAGGATTAGGATTTGGTTTAGAATTAGGGCTTGGTTTGGGATTAGAGATTTAGATTAATATTAAGATCGCTACTTTCCAAAGATATGGGGTATGCATATGGGGTATGCATATGGGGTATATTTGTACTGAGAAGATGTTGCTGAGTACAGCTAAGATAATTTTATGACAGTGGGAAACAGGATATTTAAAAAATAATCATCAGAAATACTATGTGTATGTAAAAATGTTAAAATAAAAATGAATACCACAAACTTTGAAACAAAATGGTAACAAAATGTCACTTCAATAAAGCTTATAATATTTTATATGAGGGTCCCCATGTTGTCCACTTTTGTAAATGGTATGCATTGGTGGCGTTATTTAAATATATGAGCGACTAAAATGCCCCAAAATGAAACAATGACCATTCGTCAATTTGTCATTTAAAAAAAACTGTAATGGGCCGGGTATGAATTTAGCCCTGTATTTTTTCACAAAAACCTGGCTAAGGTGTACAAAGGGGGTAATTTTGTACTCAGGAAATATAGCTGAGAATAATTTTGTGATTTAATTTACAGTAACATATATCAAGTTTCCAAAATTAACTACTAAAATACAACATGTGTGTATAAAAATTCAAAAATAAAACAATATGATAACATTTGAAAGTAATTGGTGTTAACATAACTGTATAATAAAGCTCAAAATATACCATATGACATAGCCCGTGGTGTCTACTTTCACAAATGGTATGCATTTATGGAGTAATTTTAACTGTCAAACTGCTACAATGCCCTAAAATGTGATATAGACACACCAAATCCATTTATCAAAATTCTAATTGTAAAAACTGTAATGGTCAGGACTCGTTTAAGGCACTGTAGCTTCACAGGATAGTGTCAAAGACATACATTGGGGGTATTGTTTTATTCAGAAGAGTTTGCTGAGCATAATTATGGGGTTTTGATCACAGTGGCACATACCAGACTTGAAAAATGACCCCCAAAAATGTAATGTGTATGTAAAAAATGCAAAAAAAAATATTTTACCACAAAGTTTGACATAAACTGGTGAAAAAATGGCATCACGCTAAGGCACAATATATACCATATGAGATACACTGTAGTGTCTACTTTCACCAATGGTAGGTCATTGAGGGATAAATTCAACAGTTAAACTGCTACAATGCCCCAAAATGAGACTTGCTCCATCAAATTCATCTATCAAAATTATCACTGTGAAAACTGAAATGGTCAGGTCTCTTTTATGGCACTATAACTTCACAGGATAGTGGCAAGGACATAGATTGGGGGTATCATTTTACTCTGTTGATATGGCTGAAAACAATATGGGGTTTTCTACAGCAGTAGTATATATCAACTTAATGAAATACACATTAAAAATCCTTGTTTTATGTGTGTATGTTAGAAATCTGAAAAAAACACAATTTTACTACACGATTTAGCAGAGATTGGCAGCGAAATGGCTACGTAAAAAGTGTCAGAATACCCTTTGGTAAATAGCCTGTGATGTGTGCTTTATATAAATATATACTTTTGTGCAGCAATTTTGCTTTCTGTGATGGCTATTAAGCTTACAAGACAAACATGCCAAATTCTAAAATTGCTCCACATTAAAAAAAATTTTTACTCCTTGTATTTTGTGACCTGTAACTTTCAAAATAAGCTGAAATCCTAGACATATTATGTACTCTGAAAATCAGAACAACTAATTGAATATTTTTAAAATTACTTTCCCTAAGCTACACTTATTATACACACGTTATTATTGCCTAAACTGTGAAAAAAAACAATTTATTTCATTTTTTTTTCATTTTTTTGGATTTTTTTAATAATAAATAAGAATTTATATATGTATATGTCACATCAGATTAAAGCCCTTTTTGTCCTTTAAAAAACGATATATAACATGTGTTGGTGTAATAAATAAGAAAAATGCAAACATAGGTTGAACACAAACAGCAAAAAATGCAAAAAATGCTTGTGTCCTTAAGGGTAAGTCCAGTTTTTGAAGCTGCGTCCTTAAGGGGTTAAACAACCCTAGTAGCCACCTAAGGTTTCAAACTAGATCCATGTCCACAAAAATAAATGAATAAATAAAATAAAGTTCTCTTTAATGAAGATCTTTACTCCAGTTCAGCCCAAATGGGAACTATTAATTAATCCAGGCACTTTTACTATTGACTCAAGCACCGCACGGCATTTTCCAACTTTAGTTGGACAATGGACATTAGCTTTGTGCACGCCTTGAGCACAGAGCCACGTACAAAGTATATGTGAATCTCATTTAGTTGTTAGTTTACTTTGTTTAGTGCATATAGTGCCTGTAATGTTAACTTTTCTCCCTTCTACATTATCAACAATTATGAAACAAACAAAAGCTCTGATTGTTTAATACCTGGATGTACAGGATTAATTAACAAAGCCTAGACTATACAACTTACTTTTAAAATAAACAAGTAATTTAAAAATAACTTGAAACATGATGTATTAGCTTAGTTCGAGCCAACTGCTTCAATCTGGTCCATTCACAAACTTTTCACTAAAGGTGAAAAAGAAGGTCAAACTACTGACTTTAACTGAAATAAATAAATTAATCAACTAAAGCTGTTTTGCTTCTCAGCCAATCAGCAATAAGAAAAAGCTCTGAAGAGGTCATTGAGATGTGTTGTGCATGTGGAAGTAGGTCCTGCACACCTGAATAGTAAAAGCTTGTTGAAAAGCATACTTTAGTATTGTTTGTACCAGATATAAAACCATTTGGTGTTGGAACTGAGAGGCAATTAGGCATTGTCTGGAGAAACTGTGCACTTGTATGTTTGTGGTTGTTAATGGGGAGTCTGTAACTACTGGATTTCCCTCTCTTTCTGAATTGATACATGGTTCTTTAAATGTGTGAGTATTCTGACTTTATTGAACTTAAATCTGTATGTTTTAATATTTACTGGGAATTATTTGTTGGTGGTTTGCCTTTTATCTTACTATGTGGGTACAATTTAGGAGAAAGACAACATCAATAAAATAGGGCACCAAGTGTAGAATTTTATGAACCATGGCTCATAAGCATCTGTAGTAGGCCAAACCTTGATATAAAATAATACATAACAAAACAAAATTGTTTGGTGGATAAAAATTCTTATGTAAGTGCTTTGCTTTTATTTCATAAGGATCAAAGATGCAGAATATGACATCAGTTGAGTGTGTGAATTACTAAAAGTTTATTTTATTGAGGACAAAACAGTATAATCTTTGTAATTACAGGTTACTAAGGGCAATTCAGTGATCTTTATAATTACAAGAATTTTGCAATAATAAAGTAATACATCACTGATTAATGTATTGCAAAACTACATCCAGGCTCACACTAGTTGGAAAGCTCTTTGTTTTTTAGCTTTGCCAGAAGGTACAGGTTTCTACGTAGCACATGCACTCACAGGTTAAGCTTCTGGCAAACCTTCAAAAAGTTACAGCTTTTATAATCATACAAAAAGGGTCTTACATAACTAGTTTATGCATGAGTCATGCACATTTCATTAGCGTGAACATACAACTTCTCATATGTGCAAGATATCAGCGCATCCTTGAGGTGTAGGCCAGGCGACCAAGGATGGCCGAGTCTCACACTACGAGACATTTGCCCACAATAAATATTGTCCGGATCTTCAGAATTATGGGCAATATGCCCAAAACATTCCAAAACATTGATAAGGAGTAAGAGTTTATTTCAGTTTAGTTTCAAACTTCCAAACGTCGATGATCAACACATTATTAATATACCACTACAGTAGGACAAAAACAGGGGTCAAGTCCTGGGGAATAAAGTGTGAGAACTCACTCGAGTTCCACCCTCACCCCACCACCAGAAGAAAAAAAAAAACTTGCATGCATATATAAACACGTACACACACACTCAGGTGCACACACACACTCACAGACTCACAGACACACCCAGACTCACAGACCCACTTGTACACACACACACATACATACATACACTCAGACACACACACACACACTCCCAGACACACACACTCCCAGACACACACACTCCCAGACACACACACACCCAGACACACACGCACTCACAGACACACACGCACTCACAGACACACACGCACTCACAGACACACAAGCACTCACAGACACACACGCACTCACAGACACACACGCACACACTCCCAGACACATACACACACACTCCCAGACACATACACACACACACACTCCCAGACACATACACACACACACACTCCCAGACACACACACACACACACACACTCCCAGACACATACACACACACTCCCAGACACATACACACACCCAGACACATACACACACACACTCCCAGACACACACACCCCCAGACACACACACACACACTCCCAGACACATACACTCCCAGACACACACACATACACTCACAGACACATACACACACCCACAGACACATACACTCCCAGACACACACACATACACTCACAGACACATACACACACACTCACAGACACACACACACTCCCAGACACATACACACACATCCACTCACAGACACACACACACACACATCCACTCACAGACACACACACACACAAACATACACACATACACTCACATACACATACCCACACACACAAACATACACACATACACACTCCCAGACACATACACAGACACACATACACTCACAGACACATACATACACACACACTCACAGACACACACACACACTCACAGACACACACACACACTCACAGACACACTCCCAGACACATACACAGACAGACACACACACACACACTCCCAGACACACACACACACACTCACAGACACACACTCACAGACACACTCCCAGACACATACACAGACAGACACACAGACACATACACACTCCCAGACACATACACACACTCACAGACACACACACACTCCCAGACACATACACACTCCCAGACACACACATACACATACACACTCCCAGACACACACACACACACTCACAGACACACACACACTCCCAGACACATACACACTCCCAGACACATACACACACACACTCAGACACACATACTCACAGACACATACACATACACACTCCCAGACACACACACACACACACACTCACACACACTCACACATACACTCACAGACACAAACACAAACTCACACATACACTCCCAGACACACATACACTCACAGACACATACACACACAAAAATTATTTGTATTTTTTTTTTACATTTTAAAATGTCCACCCAGCCTCCCTACCTGGAGAGCTGGCGTGGACCTGTCCCTGGGGTCCAGTGGGGCTTCAGTGCGGCCAGCTCTTGTCTCTCTCTGTCAGACGCGGCGAGGGAGCTGTGTCCTCTCTGCTCCCTCTCGCCGCGCGGGCTGTCTGCTGATGCCGGGAGCCGGAAATGACGTCATATTCCGGCTCCCAGCATCAGCAAACGGCGCGGCGAGAGGGAGCAGAGAGGACACAGCTCCCTCGCCGCGTCTGACAGAGAGAGACAAGAGCCGGCCGGGGAGGTCCATCAGGTGGCCATTAGGCCACCTCTTGGGCCCCCCATGACAGGGGGAACACGGGGACATTTGGGGGCGGCATTTTTTGCCGCCCCCTGAGTGCCTGCAGGACCATAAACGGGAACGGAGTTCCTGCACTAAAAAAAGTGCAGGAACGCCGTTCCCACGCGTTCCTGCAGGACTCGAGCCCTGGACAAAAACATTGTGAACCTAACTGCCACAACTGACCAGTAGAGATCTTACATGAGAGTAGGAAGAGTAAATAGTAAAGGGTACAGTAAAAGGGCAAAACACAGTGCCAATGATCCCTGTGCTGTAATAATTAGAAATTCCCAACAACTGTAACTGTAATATCTGTATTTACATATGAAGGGAGCTCTGTGTGCTTTCCAAGATCTGGCACAACATTACTACAATCCATTGTATAAAAGAATAGTCAGGACACTCTCTCCTAGCTGCTTGTCATGACAGAAGCAAACTGCGACACCGCATTTTTGCAATTTATGCAGAAACCACATATCAAGCCATATGCCCAAAAAGCATATTGGTTTTGTATCATGTTGATACTTACACCTTTAGCGCCATGGTAGTCATGAGCAAGTAATGTAAAATATTTCAGTGTTAAAGAGTAATTGGAAAAAAAAAAGATCTAAAATGATAGATAGCTACTTAGCTACTGTCACGTTTACATAGATTGATATGGAGCGCAACTGCAGATTTCTTAGGACTTAATTGATGATTAGGAAAATTAGAGAATAATGTAGGAATTGTATTTTTTAATATAGGAAAATACAGGTACTGTATCTTTAATTACTTCGCTGTTGGTTTAATTGGAGTAAGCAGCTTCCTATATACATGCAATCTAGCACATTGTTGTTTGCAAGTTTTAGGGAAATGTAGAAAGCTATAATTGGAGTTGTAACAAGAGAGATTCGTTTTGGGGTTAGAGATAGCAGGCCAGGGAGCAGCCGGTGCCTGAATGCTTAACGGACTTGAGAGCAGACTATGGAAGGAATGCTCAGCAGGCTTGAGAGAGGGAAAGCTCTTATCACAGATGAAACAATTGACTTAGCTTCCAGAGGGTTGAAATCAGGTTCCCGGAGTTCTCCTCCGGGGAGGTTCTTTCTGAGACAGGATGAGAGAAGTCCAGATACTAGCCGAGGTCGAGGAGAGGAGAAGGAGGTTAGTTCGAGTTCCAGTCCGGTTCGGTACACAGGTATGGTTGCAGAGAAACTTTTAGCCGGTTTGATATCGTGGTAACGCTGTTCATTAATCCAGCGTCTTGTATCTGGCGCGTTCGCATTATGTAGCGTGGCGAGACCGCGTCAGAGAGGGGGTGTGGCTAAACTCCGTCAACCCGGAAGAGACAAGGAATTACCAGTAGTTGGGGCATGACAGCTACTCTACAAGAATGCCATCATTAGGAATAAAATAAGAAAAGCACAGATTAAAGGAAGCAGATGTGGGGGCGGAGCCAACAGCCGAGCTGAGCGGTCGCATCTTCAGGGAGCTCCGTGCTATTACAGGCCTAATTCCACAAAACTACAAAATATTCCCCCCCAAAACCTAACCACCCGACCAAGCTGTTCTCCCCAACAAAATAGGCAACATGGGGAAGAAAAGTAAAAAGCTAAAAGCAGACGGAACGCGTCCGGGAGCAAGTATAGGGGACCTGTGGCGGAGGGCGCAAGAGGCCCTAGAACCCAACATGGCGGACTACACAGGCTATGTGGACGACTTTACCAATTCCGACGACCCGTTCTCAGACCAAGAAGAGGTGGCTTTACCCGCTCCAAAACCGCCGATAACACCCAAGGTACAAACGGACTCAGCTCCGGTCACCAAGGTGGAGATGAGGGAGCTGTTGGCGGAGCTCCGACGAGGCATCCAGGCCGACATGGCGGAGATGAAAAGAGACATCCAAGGCCTGTCGGACCGCGTGGATATCGTCGAGCGAAACACGACGAGCCACGCACAGCAACTGGCCGCTATGAAGAGTGATATCGCCACCCTACGGCTGCAACACATCCAAGCGGAACACAAAATGGCGGCAATGGAAGACATGCGGCGGGCCCAAAACCTCAAGATCAGGGGTATAGCGGAATCGATCTCGGATGCCGAGGTGCCTCACCTCATCCGGCGTCTGGTAAGCACAATTCTCCCCGCAAGACAGGCCAAAGGCATACACATTGACGGTGTTTTCCGCATACCTAAACCCACGACAGCCCCACAGACGGCACCCAGGGACGTTATCGTAAAATTCCGTCAACGCCAGGATAAAATGACAATAATGGCGGCCACCAGAGGCAAGACACCGTACGTCTTTGAGGACATGTCCCTCTCTTTTTACGCAGATCTCTCGAAGGGAACAATGCAATGGCGCGCAACCCTTAGGCCCCTCACTACCTTACTCCGCGCAAGCAACATACAGTACCAATGGCGCACACCCCGCAAACTGCAAGTGCAGCACGGGTCTGATACCTACCTAATCTCCGACCTCCCTGAGGCTGCAAAGCACCTGGCGGCATGGGGCCTCCCTCAGGATGCCATCCGACAGCCTAACAAGCCCTCCAGCTCCAGTATGGGGAATCCGGCCACCTCCGAGACATTTGTCCCGAGACGCTCAACCGTTGCAGCAATATCAGCGGACTCACGCTGAGACAGGCGGACTTAAGGAACCTCACCTACCATTTTGTTGCTGGCCCTCGGACTGAATGATCCCAGACGACCGCGGTCCGACCCCACGACCATCCCATGAGGAACACCTCGAATACCGGCTGCCCGACACCTATGACATACACCCAAGATGCCCACCTGGACGCAGAACGGGACAAATTGATGCTCTGCTCGATCTATAACTGATTGCACAACCAGAGACCTACACTCTCCCTTACGATTTGTTTTATTGTTGTCGTATTGCTACCTGTCTTATTGTTTACTCTTGTTCAGTTACTACGAGATGCAAAAGGTTAATGTCTGAGGTTGCCTCCCCGACCACTCTTCAGGATCTGTGACCTCTCTTAGAACACTTACCAGGGACCAGACTTGCCATTTAGACCTGTTAACCTACCTGAACCCATAGGACCTGTCCACAGAGCTACAACACCATTTAGTGCCTCACCGCGGTCACCTGCGCTCACCCTCCCACTGACCATCTATAGGCCTCCTACTGTGACGACCTGCCCCCTGATAACCCAAGCAAAACACCGATATGCCGCATAGACGGGCAACTTCGGACTTAGCACCAGTAGCGCTAGCGGACATTTACCATAGGCTCCGTTTCACGAAGAAACCCAGCCTACACACTGACTGTAGATTTAAGCCACTGCTGTTCGCCAATCGCTATACATAGCCCGATGTTAGTTTAACATAGCGTGTCACCGTTACGAATATGATGCACAAATTACAGAGGTAAAATGTCACTCCGAGACCCGGATGGTACCCGAGAGTTTCGGCCTAGGGCCTAACCCCCCCCCCCCCAACTACTTCTCTTATCATTGCCCCGCTAAATCCCCCACGCAGAACTTAATCGTTCCTCCTTCAAGTCCTTAGCGCACCCTACTAACCCAGAGCAGC
Organism: Pelobates fuscus; assembly: GCF_036172605.1. Classification (NCBI taxonomy): domain Eukaryota; kingdom Metazoa; phylum Chordata; class Amphibia; order Anura; family Pelobatidae; genus Pelobates; species Pelobates fuscus. The sequence goes on from NC_086322.1 coordinate 85,349,298, forward strand.
AATATAGGGCTGACACTTTCCTGCTCCCCCACTAGGTCAAACGATATTTAGGGACTTAACCTAAGTAACCTCGCCTCATACCTGCCTAAGGAGCACTCAGCTCACACTCACAGTGAAACAACCTGTGCTCCCGCTCACAAATGGAGCAATAAAGGTTACTTATCTCTGCATATAGAACTACCCTCGAGCCCACCCATGTTGTTCTTGATTTTACTCCTGTTTATAGCCAATATGCTACCTGATGGATCTTTCTCTTTGCTGTTATATGTATTTTCTTTCTTTTTTGTTAGTAAAAGGCAGATGTTATGCGTAACGCTTACCATTTAACTTACGCGCAGCTAGCTACACCTCGATACTTGCCATAACATCCCAGTGAAGCCAACTAGTATGACTCTCTTGTATAATCAGCTTTTATAACCTATGTTTAAGCCTGTTTAATATGTAATACCCCACGACACAAAAAAAAAAAAAGTGCTTTGTCCACCTGATACCCACTGTAACAAATGTATCGCACTAAACAAATGGAATGCCGTTGGGGTACCATTTGTAAGTATGTCCCATTTATAAGCACTGCAAAAAATAAAGAATTTAAAAAAAAAAAAAAAAGGAAGCAGATGTAAATTTGCAGCCAAAATAATTTGAAATGATCATTTATAGACGAAAGTCTGATCATGTACAACTGTCATTAGTTTTTTTAGAATTTATGCATTATGTATTAATATATAAATGGTTTTATAGAAAATTAAAATAATGTAAAAAATCAAATACAAACATGTTAGGAAAATGTACAGTTTTAAAACTTGATGAATTACTATATAAGTATAAGTATAAGTATAATTAAGACAACCTGCTAATAAAGTTATAATGTCCCTAGTGTTTTTTGTTTTGTTTTTAGTATTCTTAGCTTAAAAACCTACAGTAAGCATGACACAACACATGTATGCATAAATACAGTATTGGTATACACATTACTTAAAATAAATATAGAAATAAATACAAATTAAACACCTTCATTAAAAGTATATGAAAACTGTATGCAAATCCCATGGATGACTGGGAACGGCAATTTTTCTACTTTATTGATTTTTAAAAAAATGTATTCATCCAAGTAAACACAATCTGTGTACAGTGTGTGGTTTTGTCATACAGCAAACAGAAGTGTACATAAAATCAACTTACATATGCTGACTGGGCAGGATAATAAGCACTACTCTATGTCATAATTAACGTTGAAAGGCTTCTGCTCTTAATGCAGATTGCTATATTCTCCCATGATTCCCTGTGTCCGTACAAACAATGTTAACTTTGGGGTATGAGGTTATATTAACTTTATCTGACATTCTTCATTGAAGTTTACCCTGAAGTGGTCCAGTTAGCTTCCTCAAAATGAGCACATTAGGGACTAAGTTAATTTGCTCAGGAAGTTTACGGATATTTACTGCACTTCTTCTCAATTACTGCACATGCTATTGAAAAAAGGCTAAAAGAAACATTTTAAAATCTAGGTGAAGTAAAAGATTAGGACACAAAGTAAAAATAAAAAAGAGTTGGAAAAATTATTGAAAATCTTAATTGCTAAATTATAAAAGGTAGTCATCCAATGTCAATATTTTACCATTATATTCTATATTCAAAATATATCCAAAAATTATTTCATCCACAAACACTCTTAAAAACAAGACTACTTGATAGACAAAGGGCTGTTCTATGTGGAAAAAAGGAACAGCATTATACACAAAGATCTTGATGGCACTTGTCATCAACTTTTTTGCTTGCATCGGTCCTGTGTTCCGGCCAAATGTATAACAAGGAAGACAGCAATTGTTCGTCTTTTGCACCACTTCTTTATTTTGTAAAAAGATAATAACAACACAGTAACATAATCAACATTTTATTTCAGTGAATTTCAGGTCGGAAAAGTTGCTAATGTTACTGTGATACATGTATCTGCTTGCAAAATAAAGCAGTGGTGTAAAACCACACAGCAAAGATCCACACGTGCTCTCCTTCTTGTTGTTAGATATATAAATAAATATCATACACATCATTTTCTGTATTTTTGCTAATGTAGGGCCACATTTATAGTTGCTAAACTCATTCACCCATTGAGAAAATATGAACAAAATAGTTTGTGTCTTTAGTATTGTATTCACAATAGATAATATTGATACACAGTCATATATTACAAAATGTATAGTTAATTCAGCATATTTTCCCAAATTTAAATAATTAACATATAACTTATAGGTTTGTATAACTGTATACATATTTTCTACCGGAATTTCCCAGAAAAGCATTTGCTAATATTTTTATTAATTGATCACAACTGGAAGGCATTAGACTCCCTACATTTTGCCAGTGCCTAATACAATTAAGGCATTTAAATTATATATATTGCACAGAGCAGCAGGCAGACTATTCTTAGACCAGGAAGAGGCTCTACCAATCAGGAGGATTACATTCTGGGCAATGTAGTCTGATTGTATTCCATACAATTATGTCCAGAAGGAGCTTATGGGATAAGAAGTTTATGCCCCATTCACAGCATCACTCATTACATAGGATGCTCATGGCAGCCAAAGCACAGCTTCTATTAGTTTATTCAACAGCCCATCTCACAGTTTTGTGAAATAGGCTGTGTCCAGCTATCTGCAGATGAGTAAGATGTCCATATTCATCGTGCATGTGTACACATGCCACACACACACAAGTTGGACAGATTTTACACTGCAAACAAGGAAGTAGAAATCCCTCCTTGGTGTGAGAAGACATGCACGTATGTGAGACTTCTTGAAATAAAAGAGTCAAGTCCACCAAGTTCAATCTTTCACGCCTGATTCGAGTCTTGATAAAGAAGGCAAAACACATGCAAAAAAAAATCTCATTATGCTATGAAATTGGAAAATCATTTGCTCTATTTCTCAATGGATCAACAAGCTGTTTGTATTATTTTCTTGATTAGTTTGGATTGCCCCCCCAAAAAAAACAGATTCCCCGAAGGCAGAGAATACCACATCTTTATACTTCCTACTATTTTGAACTTGTCCCCCTGCCATAGGTGAAATGTTCAATTCTAAATGCGTGACTAAAGACAGACACACAGCCAGCTTGGGACCTAACACCGGGTTGGATTATTGTTTAACTTTTTGACAAAAGCAAACATACTTATAAAGAGACAAAACAACACAGATACAGAGATATGTAATCATTGTTTTTTTGTTTTGTTTTTTTAAAATAGATTATAGTGATTTAGTATAATCCCAGGTACAAAGCCACACAAAATGTAATTGCTAGAGGGACTAGCTTTCTTGGCAGGTTACATCAAAATAAATTGCTTATTCAATCCATGTACAAGTTTTGCCAATGTCAAATAGGACATGCTAATGTAGGAACATTTGTGCTGGGTTACAGTGACATTCATTTGGATTTCAGTCACTGTGTGCATGAATGCACTGTAAGGGTTAAATTTCCACTTCAGCTCAACAGAAATTAGGGGAAATACAGCTGAGTTGAACCTGCCAAATAACAATCAAGGGAAACAGTCATTAAACTAGGCAATTAATTAAAATCATTTAATTTTATTTCAACACATCCTACTCTAACCCAAATTTTTAAAGCAGCAGAGACCAAGATAGGCTTTAAAGTCTAGGGGATAAATTATGTAATATGAATTAAATATTTTATAGAAATTAGTTTTATCTAATAACACAGTAATAGTGATATATTTCAGGGTTTTCAATTTTTCTTAGTGTTATTTGGTAGATAATTACTGCCAAAGTTCTTGCTGAAAAACTCATTTTGGAAAAAAATCCAATTCATGTATTTATTAATATTAATTTATTTGTGAATGTCAACTGAAATGTTAATTTCAGTTCCTTACCTCTTGAGGAAAAAATCTGAACACCTGAACGAATAAATAGTGAGCAGATAAAATAAATAATTATAAAGGCTAACTGGTTGTATAAATTGGCAAGTGAAAATATATAAGAACTTAATATGAGTTACAAGGAACACAAACAATCAACGAGGGAGTTAATGTCTATGAGGGGATTGGTAGAGGTAGCGGGCCTCGCATTCTGTTAACTCATATAAAGCTGGATAAATATTGATAATCCAGAATATGGGCATGTTGCTGAAAAAAAAAATATATATATATGACTATAAAGAAGCTGGTGAAAGGCTTGGGGCAACTCAATTATAAGATACACCAGGATTTAATTTAAGAAAGGACAGGATTGCTCCTTTCCCAATGGAAACATGGGGATGCATACATTTATTCCTGTATTTTTTCTTTGGGATATATCTACATTGCATTTTTTTAAGCCTTCCCCTTTTTACCCCTGGGAACACTTCAATCAGAGGCTTCTCATCAAGTAGCCTCTGTGCTGAAGCCACATGCACGCATGCACTCACTTGCAGCTTCACAATCCTTCTTTAAAGGGATTCTATAGTGCCCCCTCCCTTGCGCCCCCCTTCCACACGACTAAAGGGGTAAAAAAATAAAACCTTCAGTCACTTACCTGAATCCAATGCCAATGTCTGTCGGCGCTGGGTCAGGCTACACCCACGCTCAGGCTCCACCCACGCACAAATTTCCCCATAGGAAAGCATTAATCAATGCTTTCCTGTGGGGACAAATCTGATGCTGGAGGTCCTCATGCAAAGGATGAGCAGCATCCAGCATGAGACCAAAGGTCGGTTTCAAACCAGGAAACCCTCTAGACAGCCCCCAGAGGTGGAGTTAACCCAGGAGTTAACCCTGAGAGGTTATTTTTATTATGAGAAACTGCAATAATTACCACTGTAGGGTTAAGGGACATTGGTCAGTTCTCCCAGACCACTTCAATAAGCTGAAGTGGTCTGGGTGCCTATAGTGTCCCTTTAAAAGCAGTAATACAGCTCACTGAGAAGCTTGCTGCTTCTGCTACCTCTTCTGATTAAAGTGGCTGAAGTTATTTATGTGTGTTGGGTGTCCTTTTGAAGGTTCAAAGGGCACAGAACCCTTCACCCATAAGCTATACAATGATGTATGGGATGCTAATCACATTTTGGTTTTGAAAATGGTTGCTAAAAACATTCTAATATTACTGCAATATATATTTAATAAAGGCAGAATGTTGTATAATGCCTATAAAATGGCAGCATACTTTATATAGTGGCTAATTAAAAACAATTCCTAATTTAGTGACTCAATAATGTTTCTAGAACAACCGAGTATTCAAAATCTAGGAGTAAACATTTTTTTTTTATTTCTTGTTTCAGTCACCTTTATTTTTCTACAGGCATCCAAGCAATTGATTATATAAAACCATTTTATTTTTCTCTCCATTTTCATTTGTTGTACCTACAATGTTACATGTGTTTATAAACCTCCGAATACCTGGAATACCGTGTTGAAGAACTGCATGCTGATAGCTAAGCGTTTCAAACTGCAAGTCACTTATATTCTCCAGGTTTGCTAACTTATACAAAAACATGAACAAAAATGTTAAGTGAGGAAAATGTTTTTGTGTATCTCTCCCACAGATATAATTAAAGCTTTTAAAGCCACAGCATTTTGAGCGTAATATAGCAATGAGGAATCTTTGAGACCAAGGTAGCCATGAGGAAATCATGTAACTGATAAATGAAAAGAAACAGTAGTCTGCACCCAAGAAGTCTTTAAATATTTTTAAGATGCATATCTATTAATTGCCTATGTGTTCCCAATTCATGTCTAAGATTGGATACATCAGCCATAAGAAAACAAACATCTTTATTAAAATGTTACCATCTGTGATGGTAAAGGATCTAGTAGCCATGGAAACAACTGCCAACAGCTCATCTAGTGTTTATTTTTAAATATGTAAATTATAGTGTTAGTTTCAAACTTTTAGGAAATGCATCTTCTGTACTGTCTTTGTAATGTGAATAATGTGAAGGTCAAAAATACCTTTTTTGGGGGGGAGGGGGGGCAATAAACATACATTTTTTTTATTCAAAAGCACATGTGCACCAATTCTCAGAGATTTTACATGAAAGAACATACGTCAATAGGTGTGATTACCTTCTGGTACCTCAGTGTAGTTACCATGATAATACTGGTTGTAACGAACATCAAACATCAAGAGAAATTCCCACTTGTTATTCAAAAAAGTCACCACAAATTATATAGTTCTTATTTATTAAAAATAGAATATATATGCTAAATTTAGATTTGTTTTTTTCTCTCGTTATTTGTATGATAAGGCAATATTTTACAGGTTGCCTGGTTTCATTGATTTTACTAATGGAATTTAATATCATTGCTAAATGAAATATGCCTCTCTACAAACAGACGTTATTTCATAACCCATACATCAATTTTTACTGCCAGCAATCATCTGATACAAAGTACTGGGGAAGGGAAAAACAAATAGGCTTAATCATAAAATGTCTTTCTTCTGGTTGTGATAAATATTTTTTTTTTGTATAAATTATTGGTTGGTTAATCTCATCTCTAGATGGGCATTCCAGTGAGATCGGATATTGAACAGAAGGCTTTGAGATCTAGTGCAGATTCAGCTAGTCTGGTTAAAATTTGTGCATCTGTTCACATGTCCACTAGGTATGTTGTTTTGTTATAATATAGCTTGTTCACTAAAATATAAGCATGCAGTCTCAGTAGGGGGATATAATTACAAGACTGTACTTGGTTTCTATCTACTCATTATCTGGCTATGAAAACCCTCACATCAGTGCAATGAATATTAAATAGTTACATAGTTACGTAGCTGAAAAGAGACTTGCGTCCATCAAGTTCAGCCTTCCTCACATATGCTTTTTGTGTTGATCCAAAAGAAGGCAAAAAACCTAGTCTGTAGTGCTTCCAATTTTGCAACAAACTAGGAAAAAATTCCTTCTTGATCCCAAAATAGCAGTCAGATGTCTCCTTGGATCAAGCAGCTATTACCCCACTAATTAGAAATTATATCCCTGTATGTTATGTTTTTGCAAGTATTTATCCAATTTCAGTTTAAACATCTCTATGGACTCTGATAAAAAAACTCTTCCGGCAGAGAATTCCATATCCTTACTACTCTTACTGTAAAAAAAACTTTTATTTTCCTAAATGTGTGACCTTGTGTCCAATGTATATCCCTGTTTATGAATAGATTTCCAGATAATGGTTTGCACTGGCCCGAATATATTTGTATAATGTTATCATATCCCTTCTGAGGTGCCGTTTTTCTAAACTAAAGAGATTTAAATTTTTTAACCTTTCTTCATAACTAAAATGCTCCATTCCTTTTATCAATTTTGTAGCTCGTCTCTGCACTTTTTCTAGTGCCATGATATCCTTCTTTAGAACAGGTCCCAAAATTGCACAGCATATTCAAGGTGTGGTCTTACCAGCGATTTATAAAGAGGCAAAATTATATTTTCATCCCGAGAATTTATGCCCCTATTTATACATGACTAAACCTTACTGGCTTTAGCAACTGCAGATTGACATTGCATATTGCTGCCTAATTTGTTGTCTATAACAATTCCCAAATCCTTCTTGTGCGTGGTTATCCCTAATTCAATACCATTTAGGGTGTAAGTTGCTTGTGCATTCTTGACCCCGAAGTGCATAACTTTGCATTTCTCTACGTTAAATTTCATCTGCCATTTTAGTGCCCAATCCCTCAATCTATCCAAATCCCTCTGCAGTAAAGCAATATCCTGCTCACATTTTATTACTTTACAAAGTTTTGTGTCATCTGCAAACACCAAAACATGGCTTTCAACGCCCATTTCAAGATCATTGATAAATGTGTTAAAAAGAAGCTGTCCCAAAACAGAACCCTAAGGGACACCACTTACCACTTTTGTCCAGCCTGATTAGGCTTCTTCATTGCTGCTAGGTAATGTTTCTGAGACCTGACCATCACTTATTTTCATGTTCGGTCTAATTATGAATCAAACCTAGATTGCCTAGATTACTTAGGCACGTTTCGCCAAATGTATTTCTGGCCTCCCTGTGTAACTAACTGTGCTAATTTTGATCACTGATCCACCTACTCCAGTCTGCTTGTGTACTGACTCCTGTTTAATGCTGACCAATAGATTGTCTGCTTGGTATCCAGTCACACTGGCATGCATCTACAATACAGTGGCTGCAAGATCCCATCTTTAAATTGGCAGAAGCTGCTAAAGGGGAACAACAACTGGCATCCCAAGCCCTGAAACATTCTTGTGATCCACTCCAAGAATTCCTGCATTTAATTTTTTTCTGTGCAACTGAAAGACATTGGTTTAATTATATTTAGGAATTCAAAATACTGCAACATTGTTCAAATCTGTCTTACTCAGTTTCTGCTGGAGATAAAACATATATAATACATATTAATAAACAAAAAATATATTTTCACCTTGTCTTCAATGAACATTTAGGGGCCATCAGAGTTCAGTCTATTTTTGCCTGAAGATCCATTACATGCAGCTTGTTTTGAAGGTAGATGTGACAAGACCAATCTCGCCATATTGCATTGGAGGAGCCTGGTTGCCCGCCTCTTGCCCTGTGACTTTGGACCCTGGGAGATTTGGCCCCTTCAATTCAGTATGATAGGAGTTATGTATTTTTGTATCCTTTTGTGCTTTACTGGTAACATGTTCTCAATAGAGTCTGCCTCTATCCCTGGATATAATTGGATTATTTTCCCCATTGTCTCCAGGATAGAGGGCTCTGTAAAACCGGTTTGGGCCAGATAGCCATGCTGCCAGCAAGGCCCAAAAATATACTTTACTAACTTCTGAACCCCTGGTCTGATTCATGCCATTTTTTGATATGTTGTTCCCCTGAATGGATTGATTGTGAATATATACTGTTTATGTGAATGTGATGTATATTTTAGAAGTTATGAATATGCTGTAAAAACTGCATTTTTCCTGCCTGTGATAAATTACATTAACCCATTGTGTTCAGTAATTATATCACAGGCAGAGTGGAGGATTTTATGTGTTTGTGCTGGGTGTGTTTTATGTTTTACTGTACGGGATTGGTTACATGTTGTCCCTTCCTGTGGGATGTCCTCTTGCATGGGGACTTGCATAAAAGTCTGTGAGTGTTAATTAAAACAGACCACTGCTTGACCCTCAACACGGAGCCTTGTCTCATTCTTGGGGGGATTCACTGTATGCTGTTAGAGACTGATTGCCAGGAGTGTAAGCCGCTTGGAAACTTTTCTTGTTCGTCTGCTAGCAGCTATTCGTGAGGTTCCAGTTCGGGAGTTTGGAGTGCTACTTGGTATCCTGTTCGGGAGTTTGGTGTTCTGCAGTAGCTGTGCCTGTATCTCTGGAAGATCTACTAAACGGCGGTTTAACCCTTTTATGCCTGGGGGTGCCGTTACAGTAGAGATCTAACATAATGGTGTATAGGATGCCTATATATAAAATATATGTGTGTTTATGTGTGTGTGATTTCTGTTACATCTATATCTACTACTATATCTACCTTTTAGTGACTCGGGTTAGATCTATCACTCACTTATTGGGAGTTCTAACATAATGGTATATAGGATGCCTCAACGAAACCTCTAGAGAAGTTCAACTGTGTCAGTCATTGAAACCTAATTTGCATATCCTGTGTTAGAGAAGTATATCAGTACTTTATATTACTGACTGGTGCAAATAAATGTGATTTCTGTTATTTCAGCTATATGTACTACTAACTATTAGTTACTCGGTCAGATCTAACTCTCTTATTGAGAGTTCTAACATAATAGTATATAGGATACCTCAAATAAACCTCTAGAGAAGTTCAACTGTGTCAGTCACTAAAACCCAATTTGCATATCATGTGTTAGAGAAGCATATCCATACTTTATATCACTGACTAGTGATATGTATCTCTGGAAGATCTACCTGTATCTCTGGAAGATCTACTAAACGGCGGTTTAACCCTTTTATGCCTGGGGGTGCCGTTACAGTAGAGATCTAACATAATGGTGTATAGGATGCCTATATATAAAATATATGTGTGTTTATGTGTGTGTGATTTCTGTTACTTCATCTATATCTACTACTATATCTACCTATTAGTGACTCGGGTTAGATCTATCTCTCTCTTATTGGGAGTTCTAACATAATGGTATATAGGATGCCTCAACGAAACCTCTAGAGAAGTTCAACTGTGTCAGTCATTGAAACCTAATTTGCATATCCTATGTTAGAGAAGTATATCAGTACTTTATATTACTGACTGGTGCAAATAAATGTGATTTATGTTATTTCAGCTATATGTACTACTAACTATTAGTTACTCGGTCAGATCTAACTCTCTTATTGAGAGTTCTAACATAATAGTATATAGGATGCCTCAAATAAACCTCTAGAGAAGTTCAACTGTGCCAGTCACTAAAACCCAATTTGCATATCCTGTGTTAGAGAAGCATATCCATACTTTATATCACTGACTAGTGTAAATATGCCTTTTCTCTTTGATGGTATAATGGCAATGTGCATTGTTTAGCTGTTTGCAATGCCAGACAAATTAGGTTGAAAAGTCATATTGTGCCAACAGTCTCATGAGGAAGGAATGGCATTTCTTGGGCAATTCCCAGAATTCCCCTCGGCGGTGGGGACTCTCCGCCTTCTTTCCCTGTCATCGGCTGAATGCGCATGCGTGGCATGAGCCACGCGCGCATTCAGCCAGTCCATAGGAAAGCATTCTCAATGCTTTCCTATGGACGCTGGCGTCTTCTCACTGTGAAAATCACAGTGAGAAGTACGGAAGCGCCTCTAGCGGCTGTCAATGAGAAAGCCACTAGAGGCTGGAATAACCCATTGGTAAAAATAGCAGTTTCTCTGAAACTGGTATGTTTACTGCAGAAAGGGTTAATCCTAGATGGACCTGGCACCCAGACCACTTCATTGAGCTGAAGTGGTCTGGGTACCTATAGTGGTCCTTTAACTAGACACTCTCTTGGCAACAAGATCAGACTAAAGAAGAAACACTGCCCACCATGGAGATTAAGACTGTGAGCCAATGACAACACATAAGGAAGTTAATAGGCTCAACTTCACAGGGGTGGAAAGATCAAGGATAGATTCAGGCTACTGAGAAAATTCAAGGGTATGCCCATACCAGAGGCACTGGAAACATCTAAACAAAGGTTGGCAATCAGACTGAGCAGAGGCAACGCGAATAAATGCCCTGTTTACTAAAGAACCATCCAAGGTGCATACACAGCTGCATGGTAACCACAACATATTCACCTAAGACCCACACTGAGCAGAGACTGAATAATACTGTGAGAACATTTGGGAGAATGACCAATAATATCCTGGCCAAGTGGAGAGCTGGTAACCCTGGATGTCAAGACCCAGAAACTACTCACTACGAATACAAGATTCCACCTGAAATCCAAGACCCAGAGACTATACACCAGCTAGAATGAAGGAAGTCAGGACCTGATGAGTGTCAATGTTACAGTCCTAGATGAAACACAGAGGATCCACAAGTACATCATGAATATATACAGAAATAGACTAAGTGGTGGATAAACCAACACCAGTCAGTAGGTAGAGCGCTCAAAGTGAGGTAACTCACCCCCCTCTTGGGCTGTATAGATAACCTGGAGGTGGGGATAAAGAAAAAAAGGCAATATCATGTAATAAGTTTAGATTGATAGTGAAGTGGTATTCAGAGAAAAATGGATCCACTCACATGGTTCTGAGCCTTAACAGGACAGGCTCAGATCGCTTTAGCAGGCGTGTTTAGGATAACACGAAACCTTGCACAAGAAGGAGGTCACGCTGTTCCTTTAAAAGATAAATTGGCAAAATTTGGTGCAGTATGTAGGGGTAACACAATTTAGGTGACAGGATACAGAGAACTGCTCACCTGGATACCGATTGATGAAGCCGACCGGCGAAATGCGTCTCGGACATCCTGCAGGACTGAGGACTTATTCAAATTATTGATTTTTATATTGATTTTATTTACAAAAGTTTTTTTATTTCTAATAAATTCTTTTTTTACCTAACCTTCTCCTGCTGATGATATATCCTGTGTTCCTGCTATCCACATATAGGGTTTTGTGTCCCCTTACTGACACATATGCCAATATCCTCAGATCCAGGGTCTAGGCTCTGAATCAGGTGAGCAGTTCTCTGTATCATGTCACCTAAATTGTGTTACCCCTACATACTGCACCAAATTTTGCCAATTTATCTTTTAAAGGAACAGCGTGACCTCCTTCTTGTGCAAGGTTTCGTGTTATCCTAAACACGCCTGCTAAAGCGATCTGAGCCTGTCCTGTTAAGGCTCAGAACCATGTGAGTGGATCCATTTTTCTCTGAATACCACTTCACTATCAATCTAAACTTATTACACGATATTGCCTTTTTTTCTTTATCCCCACCTCCAGGTTATCTATACAGCCCAAGAGTTACCTCACTTTGAGCGCTCCACCTACTGACTGGTGTTGGTTTATCCACCACTTAGTCTATTTCTGTATATACTATATTTGTGCTGAGTTGTGAGAGGATTGCACATTGGTGGTAGCAGCACTATATATATTTTTTTCTACCACAAATCATTTTAAGCGCCTGAGTACACAATAATACTCTTTGCCCTTATATACATCATGAATATGGCTACCAGAGGTGACCTGCTAAGAGAATGCCTGAGACAACAATAGATAGAGGATGCAGAGAAGGAGGAGGTTCCCTGGCAAGACAAACCTCTCCATGGGGTGTACCTATGGCAGATAGTGGATGTGGATCACATTACAAAATCTTACCAGTAGTAGGAAAAGGCAGGACTGAAAGACTACATTGAGGCACCAATCCTAGAAGCACAAGAACAGACACTCAGAACCAGATCAATAGAAGCAAGGGTCTACCACACCATACAAGATGTAGACGGTGCAATGAGGTCTCTGAGAAAATTCAGCACACAGTGGCTAAGTGCAAGATTTTAGCAGTGGCAGCAAACACAGAGAAGCACAACAAAGTTGATGGGATTGTGTACCACAATATCTCCACAGCATATGGGCAGCATATGGGAGATACCACAAAGGGCAGTTGAGAATGACAGGGCTAAGATTCTGGGATGGAGGGGTGAGATGTCATTGAAGAAAGGCTGAGGGAAGGCTTAGTTAGCATGGAGTAGGGGGCCCACTACTTGACATTCATAGCCAACAAGTTATGAATGCTGACAATGGATGATGCACAGATTTATCACTAGCCAGCCACAAACTCTAGTTCCAGGCAAACTAATGAAGGCTGCCAGCGATGGAGTAACACTTCCTGCACCAACATTAAATACCTCTGTATGTGCAGCATTTTATACTGAAATGGTGTACATACAGGCCTCATGCACCATGATCATTTCAACCCACTGTAATTGTCATTGTGTTTGGAGTAACTCTGTGATGGCATTAATTTATTCTGGCAAATGTAAACCTTGACATTTTTTCAGAAACACCAAAATCATTAGATTAAAATGTTGCGTTTTTGATGTGCACAGTTCCTTTTGATACACAGTAGTAGAGAGGCCCACATAAATTATTTAATATATTATAATCTGCTTATTATTGTTTCATAATTAAAATATTATGTAATGAGTATTTTGAGTCATACAAATAAAATCCATTATTTTGTTTTACTTTATCTTTTATTTATATTACATAGTAACTTTCAATATACTGACACAACTGTATTTTTGTACAAGCACAAACAAAAAATGTAACACAAAATATTTTAGATTCCCCACAAATCAAATCTTGCGTCTAAAGCAAGTTTTTCTAACAAACGTTAGAAATAATTTCCATTAAAATCAAGGTATTTCAATCTCCTCACATTGGCAAGACGTCCAGGAATTGGAAATCAATTATGAAGAAGATATGCATGAAGAGAAGGACACATTTAACATTAATTATTGAAAATGCAGTGCACATTGTCTTACTTTGTTTTGCCTTTTTGTTAATCAAACCACAAACATCAATTTTATTTGTATAAATGCAACATTCCAGTTCCTGTTTAAAATTCACAGAAGAGAAATCAATCACTTCCATTTAATTCTGATTGTGGTATGTAATGTTATTTTCACAGATTGGGAACTATTGGCATATTACTTATATTGTTCTGTTGAGAATGCTGGTCCGTTAGCACACATAGCATCAGAGTGGAAACGTTCAATGCACGATATCACTCTTCAAAACGGGACAAAGACACTATAGGTACCTAGACCACATAATTTCAATTAAGTGGTCTGGGTGCCCAATTTTAACCCTACAAGTGAAAACAATACCATTCTGCAGAATGTTTAAATGCCAGTAGTGGCAGTCCTTCAGACAACCACTAGAGGCACTTCCAACAAAATAGCAGATTAAAACTTTGCTATTTAAATCAGATGGTCTCATAGAGACATAGACATTTGTATTCCTAACACTATAGCGTTCCTTTAAATGTAGGCAGGAGACCATTAATCTCAATCTATATTCTGAAGCAGAACATATTGAGTTAAAACTATGTAAGAGTGCAGTTGAATCCTTCACTACCAAAATCGAGTATAAACATTGTCATTTTCATGTCCTTTGCACAATAACGTTTAGTCCATAATCCCTCACTCAATCTCATTTATGCTCTTGGAATGCTTAGTTACTGGTTACTAATATAATGCCTGTAGGTTTGCTGATAATTTAAGCTCACTCCTGCTTTCAAACAGTATAGTAAGTTTCAATTGGTCATATTACTCCTACAGTATGGGAAGGTGGAGCAATGTATAGAATGATTTCACTGTTAGCATTTATTATCATTCATGAGATTGGTAAAGATTGCTGTAGCAGTTTTCAATACTTTTATTTTAGAATTATATGATTTAACTGTATGTACTCTATGTGGGCATTTTGCACAAATGCAGACATTCATTTTACATTATGTTGCTATTTTCAGTAAGGTGTACTGATACTAATGCCTTCTGGGTCCTTACAAATACCTAAAGCAAGATATTTGACCATTTGTATTCAGCTATGTTTGTCTAACCTAGTGTATGTGAGAAAAAATATAATTTTCGCTTTTATACTAACATTTCAGACACTGTTTGAAACATTGTAAGGAACAGACGATGTTTATTGTCTAAAGTTATTATATATATAATATATAATATATGTCTAAATATTATATAAAGGATAAATAATTGAGAAATAAAAATTTTGCAATTTTACATACGTTTAATATATGTCTACAAAGCAATATATACACAAAATGTATGTGTCATGATATGTCTATATGCTTGCTATGCATCCATTGATTTGAAGAAATGTTATGCTAATATTTTTTTCAATCAAAATGTGCTTGATTGTGAAGGAATTAAGTAAAATAAGTGTAATTTCTGAACTGCAAATAGTTGAATGAAAAACCTGCAGTTTCTTATAATGAATGCTGCAACTGCAAAAAAAAAATTAAAACTTAGGCATTTTAGTCTCAATATTGCAGTTTGAATTTAATTTGCAAAAATTCTGAGTTTAGTGCATTAGCTGCATGAATTTAGTCTTCAATAAAGGAGAACTGCAAAACTTTAAATACTTATTTACAGTTACACTTGCTTACTATAAACCAGTGAGAATAAAGAAAGGAACCAAATATGCCATTGATACATGATTTTTAATGCGTTATATATACACATGAAATAATATACCAAAAAATAAACTAAAATTATAAAACTCAGCTTTACAGAGACACTATTGTCACCAGAACAACTACAGCTTAAAGTAGTTGTTTTGGTGAGTATAGCATGTCCCTGCATGCTTTTTTCAGAGAAAAGGCAGTTTTTACATTACTGCTTTGGGACACCCAAGTAGCTGTCACTCAGATGGCCACTAGATGTGCTTCCTGGGCCATTGCTGCACATTCAACGTCTATATGCTCTGGATGGAGCCAATGAACTTTCCGATGATGGAGCCGATGAACTTTCCACGTAGAGATGCATTGAGTCAATGCATTTCTATGAAGAGATGCTGATTGGTGCAGAGCCTCCCAATGGGAAAGCATTGGATTGGCTGAGTTATTAAAGTTTGATGATCTCAGCTAGGGAGGTGAGGTATGGGCGGGGCCAGCCATGACTGGACCCACGCAGAGCTAGAAAATGGTAAGTAAATCACCTTTTTTTACCAGAGGTAAGGGGAGGACACGGGGCTAAACAGCTATATAGACCTATAGTGTCTGGAATACACATTTGTATTCCTGACACTATAGTGTTCCTTTAAAGTTCCTAAAGCTGCAGCATTTGCCGATGTACATTCCTGCAGCAGACAGACCCCTCAAGGAAGCGACTCAACCAATTAGGTGCCTTTCATTTGGGGGCTATGTTTTATATTCGTATTCTATAAATCCCTAGTCATCGGGATTTTATATGATATGCATTTATTGCCCAGTTGCCATTCAGCTTATCACACGGGTGAAACCAATAAATAAGCTGATAACAGCGATACCATCACTGCTATCATTTTATTCACAGCCCAGTTAACTGACTTATAACTGCAGCTTTTTTTACATATATATTTTGCTATAATTGACAATAAGCATGAAGAGTATTCTATGTAACAGATGCAATGAGTATACCTTGCTATGGTACTTATAGTGACCCACATGATAAAGAATCAAATTATCCAGGCTGAAAAAGGCAAAGATGGAAAAATATTCTACTGCTATAATTCCAATTCGAGTTTTTACAGAAATGTTACATAAAAAATATCTGTTTTATAACTGAACCTCACTTGTTATGTATTAAGTTTGAAATTCATTTGTAAAATCACCCATTGAGTGTATGCTTTGATGATTTATTGTTTCCTAATTTCTATCAAACAATAAAGTTATTGTTAGAGGTTTGTCTCTTGTATCCTTTGCCTCGACAAACAGATTTCAAATGCTAAATCTGATTTGTATCAATATTCATATTCTCTCATAAAATAACAATGCATAGATTCAGATGCTAGCTAGACAATGATATCAGGAGGACATATTTGCCTTTGTAAGACATAACCCAAAGTCCACTGCATGTATATCAACAAAAATGCTAATAATGGATTTGGATTTGGTTATGCTACACATGAAGTGCTGAAATGAGTGAAATGAGTGGGTAAATTTGCATACCGTTTGTAAAAATCTTCATGAAAGTGATGTTTGTGTACAGAGTAATGTAAAAATCTTAATGTAATACAAAAATAGATTTTTGCCATGCATAAGCTATTGTAATCGCTTCATTGTGTGACAAAGTGACAGTCACATACAAATGTCTTTGAACACCAATACGTTGATAATTTTGTCGCAAACAATAGAATACATTATGTTTAACAATTAACAGAAACGTGGGAGCTATTTTACAAGATTTGTTTTTTATTAACCCTAGTAAAAAAAAAAACACATATGCCTAGCAGATATGTAACAATGACAAAACAATTTACCTCTTTTGTCATGTTATCTACTATGTTGTTTATGTTAGAACTGCAAGTTTCATGTACTGGAATGCATTTTAGTAGATGTTTTTGTGTTGTGATTAAAACCCAAGGGAAGATGTTTCAATAGATGAAAAACACCTACTTACAGCTAAGATAACCCTGAGATAACACTGACATAGGGAGAATGGGAAATATCACATTTACAAGTGCTTAGAGTACTTTTACTTAGGAAGAAAGAAAGCCATAATGACAAGAAACCTTTTAGGGGGGATGGATAAGAAAAACAAGACATTTGCCACAGGCTTAGTACATCCGAAATAATGATGTCCTCAGTGTATAGGCTACTTAATGATCCCATGTGTCTTATTTCCCCTTATAATAACAAATGTGCAATGAAGCAAATATAAAGTAATGAATATTACAGCAGTGTGTTCAAGCCTTTATTAAAGGAATGATTCATTCGAGCAAATAAAACATTTTGAGAATACTATTCTGATGGATAGATTATATAGATAGAGAGACAGACAGGTAGGAAAGACAGGCAGGATTGACAGACAATATATGAAAAGGTTGGAAAGATAGAGGATGGACGGAAAGATAGACAAATGAAGGATGGATGGTTGTGTGGATGGATGGACGGATGGGTAGATGTGCAGATAATGAATCTTAGAAAGGTAAACAAATAAGTTTGTAAATTATAAAATAAAATAGTTGTAACCAGGATTTTAATGAATCAGAACAATCTGTGAAAATGCCGCAATACTCTAGATTGCAGAGACCAAACCTGTCAGCATTATGGGAAAGATTAGAGCAATATGACATACAAAGAGTTCTGTTTTTTATACTGCTGGACTTAATCCCAGACCATGGGGTAGTCATCACGTTATTTAAAGATATTTATCTAGAACACGTGCAGTTTAGAAACTGAAGGCTATTTGTTATGATAAACATCCATAGTCTTGAATTTAAAAATATATCTGAATTTAAAAATATTTTAAACTTATTTTTGTGGAAAAAAAAATGCATGACAAATATAATTCCAAAACCCAAAGCAGGATATTTTCATTGATGATACGGTCCTCTGTATTACATTAAAGTGCAGTCAACACAACACACCTGATCAAGCACTTTAATATTTAGGATAACACAGCTATCCCAATAGTTAATAAACATGCACAAATAAATGCAATTTACTTTACCTCCTAATCCAGGCCTTAGACGGTTATCATATCCATCCAAAAGTCTATCTAGAATCCTCGTAAATATAGTAATGTTATTTTTTGCATCATCATCCAGTGTATCAACTGCATGTCCTTGCCTACAGAGGAAACAAAAAAAATGTTATTTTGCATAATTTTATAAATATACTTTATTTATCAGCAGTCAAATCTCATTTACTTGGAACTGCGTGTTATATTTAAAGTTGAAGCAAATGCTTAATGAGTTAATTAACTTTAACAACATACTTATAATGGAAATGTCTTAGCTGTAATCATTCTTTTTTACGTGATACACAATTTTGGAGACACATTTTGACATTGGCAACGATGTTCCTCTTACAATACCTGTGGTCAGATTTTTAAATTTAATACATATTCTATTGATTTCAAGAAAAATGCAATGAATGTATATAGTGCAGACAAAAAAATATATGTAAACATAGAAATTAAGCCTTAACAGTTCTCCTAAAGGGTCGTTGAAATAATATACAAGAATATAATTTGCTATTTGCTAGATAGTAAAACAAAACAATAATGTAAAAATAACGATTCTGTATACATCAATATACATTATCACACACATTATAACGAAAGTGTGCTTTTGAACTTGCATTATCCATAAAATATAAGCGGCATATATAAAATTCAAATAGTCTTCCTCATCATGTGTCAGCAATAGCATTAACCAGTGCTGCATAGTAAAGTATGTCAACTTCATGAGATGCATGTATACTGTAGGAATCATAATCAAATGAGAAAAGGCATAAATGTTATAAAGTAACACAGCATGTGTAGCTTAAAAAGCAGCATAAAAACTATATCATGCTCAGTGATAAAATATAATTTTGAAACATACACAAACTTTCCAAGCAGACAGGGACAGTTGTCTCATAGTCACTTTTACTATATATCTTAAAAACATATATTGCACAATATCACATTGATCAATCTACTGTTTTTGAAAATAGTATTTTGTATTCAATTCTAGAATTTAATATTTTTGGCATCAATGCCTGTTTTTCTTTCTTATAGGCGCACACAAAACACACAGGGACTTTAAGCAACAGATCTATATTTGCTTAAAATGATTTATACTTTCTATAACTTATATACACATTGACAATGGATGCTTTACTTTATTTATACTGACATTGCTTATGTGGTATACCGAAACCTACTACAGAATACCCACCATTTTTTAGACAATAATAATACATCATTTTATGGATGACATGGTAACCAATTCTAATAACTATTCATTTACATTATACATAGCTTTGATATTATAGTGTATTTATAGAAATTAGAACTTTGCTTTTATTTCCATAAAAACACAACATAAAACAAACAACAAAAACCTCAGCAGTAACAAAATGTGCCTAAGCCAACTATCACTATGGTAAAATATTGGCACTGTCCACTACCACCACCTAGAGGTTGAAGGGATGCACATTCTGTTGCACTAAGACAAGACAATTTACAACAAACAGTCAATCACTTTGCATTGTTCTTGTCAATACTCCCTACACAGAACATATGTCAGAAGAGCAGGTTGCTTACACATTCCCTGTGCTAATTTTCACACCACAGAAATATATAGACTAAAATATCAGGAGTCAATTCTAAGATACTATTGTCATTAATTCTATTAAAGTATATAAATGGTGTAGAATTGATAAGACAGTTGAGTTGCAGCTTGATTTCTTAATTTTCTGTAATAAACACACCATGCTTATTGCTATCACACTGCCTATTCTAACTTATGTAGTTTGAATAACAGTATCCACATATAATCTACAACTTGCACTACTACAATAAAACATATAGACTGATTGAGTAGTCTATCAACGGTAATGAAGGTTATTATAACTAAAATAGCAGAGGTATTAAGGTACTATTAGCTATTAATTCTAGAATCAATAAAACTACCAACTGCTTAAATACAGAACTTCGAAGAAGTAAAGTATGCCTTTGCCATTCATTTATATGCAAAAAAATATATATATTCTTACCTTGATAACTCCCACAACACCAGTGTGAGAAACAAAACAGTTTTCTTTGTGGAGAAGAGAAAACTGTTCTCCATAGTTTCTGTGAGAAGATCTTAAAACAGCCTCCACCTAAGATAGAGAAATATAATTATTCACAACCAGCAATTGCAAAGAGAAATCACTAGGCAACCAACACTGGATTCGAATACTGTGTGTGTCTGCCTGCAATCAGGCTCCATGAGGACAGTAATGAAGTCTTTATGTACTGTATGTACACACAGAATGCATTGCCTTTACAAAGCCATGTGCCATGTGTCCAGCTGGCCCTCAGAATCTCAATAAAGCATTTAAAAGCGATATGTTGCACGTGTGGATGACATTAAAATATAAATAAAATTAAATTGGAAAAAACAAAAAAAACAAAAAACAAAAAAAAAACAAGAATAAAGAAAAGAAAACACCAGTGAGCAGTGACCAATAGGACTAGCAGGCAGAGGCTGAGACTGACATCAGATGAGTGTGGTATGCCACTTAGCAACGTGTAGCAATCAAACCCAGATATTTGGACAATGCATGCTAGAGATATTTAGTATCTATAGTGTATTATCTCCAGGCACAGGGATCGTTCAGTGGATGGAGAATGGTCTCCTAGGGTGGTCCAGTCTTTGGGTGACAAGTTATTTGGGATGCACTAGCCTTCGTGTGGCGGTCCTCTGATGAGTGAGGGAAGGAGTTGGGTACCAGTGATGCAGGATAGTGGGTTATATACATATATATATTACCTGCAGTCAGTGGAGCTCTGGCTGAGTATTCTGAGAGCTCTGTGCCAGCGCTATGGCTGCAGATGATTCTTTCAGGTATGGAGAGGCTGCAGCAGCAAGCTAGCCGACAAGAGGATCCTGGCTGCTTTGAATGGAGGAGGGTCTGAGGCGGGGGCGCACTCTCGGCGGCCGCTGCTGGCTGGATGTGAGCGCGCTTGGAGTGAGCCGGGAGCGCGCACCGTACCGGGAGCCCCTCGCTCTCTCTCTCTCACCAGCTAATCCACAGTGACGAGATCAGGGGTGGAGAGTGCAGAGGAGGAGGCGCAGCTGGGTGCGCTGGGTCTGGTGGCCGGGGATGGAGAGATGCGCTGAGCTATTGTGTGAATGCCCATGCATGTATCCTGCTGCCCCCTGTGTGAGCTCTGCTGCCTCTCTCTCCCCAGTGCCTATAGCTGCAGAGGGAAAGGTGCAGGGGGCGCCTGCGCGGTCATAGAGCCATGCAGCTGCCTTCCCAGACACAGAGTCAGGATGCTGCACCTTAGGTGCAGCCTGTCAGCTCTTCTGCATGCTTAATAAGCTGCATACATCCTAAATGTCCATATAGCAGGGAGCAGGCATCCTTCTGCACTCCAGATGTGGACTACATCTCCCATAATGCTGTTACAGTGATAATGCTGGCAAAGCATCAGGGGAGATGTAGTTTACAACATCTGGAGTGCAGAATGTTGCCTACCTCTGCCATAGACTGTTTACCAATAACCCCCTCCCCCTTGACTCAGTATAGAGACTGTCACTGGGGCCAAGTACCTTTATGGCTTTAGGATTTTGTGCAGCGCCATGGGCTCTAGACAGTCGCCTTTTGTTCAGCCTGGCTATGATTGCTTGAATCCCTCCGTTTCCACATAGCTGTGCATTTACTGTTTTATCCATGTGTCCCCTTTAAACTTTCTAACTGCAGCCTAGAGAAAGGAGAAGTTTTAATGCACAATATATATGTATGTAACTTTTACAATTTCTTTGCGTTTTCTGCGTAGTCTGCAATGCATAGATTAATGCGTAGTTATGGAGACATTACATTTGTATAGATTTTTTTTTTTTTACTTTGGTGAAGATGAATAATCATGACACCTATAATTATTCTAAAATGATGGAGAAAGAAATAACGATATTCATTCTTCAGCCAGGAATGAATGAATATTGCCGACCCCTGATGGTTCAATTTATTTTAATGTGATGGAGATTGCAATTATCTACTTGTGAATCAGCTCAGTGATAGTGATGTAATTTATGCAGTGCCCTGACGTTATGGTCTTGCTTGCTGCCCCAGAAGTATGAGATGTTAATGCAAAGATATAGCAGTGTATGGATTCAATTCTTTTGGTTTTGGCCTTATGTGACCATTCAGTTAATTTCAGTTTAGTAATATTTGTTTGTGTTTATGTTTAGGCATTAAAGCTGCTTAAGCTCTTTAAGTGTCTGTAGTTTGTCATAAAAAAAAAGTCCAGGTTTCTAGAAAAATGGTAGATTCAGTACAGAAACTTACCAATGAGAAGGTGGGGGGCAGGGCGGGAGGGGGGGTTGGTAGCCTGCATGGCCGTTCTCCCAGATTGGGTTGTTGCACTATTCCTCTAGGGTAAAAACCCTCTTGACCAACTAAATATACACAAAACGGGGGTCAGAAGAGTGCACCAGTCAGGTAGATTACTAGGGGGAAAATGTTAATAAAATTATAAAATCACAATTTGTATTAAATTCATATGCACATCCAAATTCAAAGTGCAAAAAAACACTTACATTTATGCAAAAACTTGTTATCAAACTCTGATTATGTGGGAGCTTGGAAACTATAAGTGCAATATAAAATCGCTTTACAAATTAATTCAAGTAATCAATTAAGCTGGCTTCAAGTCTGCGTTTAAATTGACAATATTGAATACTGCATGCAGTGTTGAAACCAAATAAACAAAATGTAACACTGTCACCTTGTCTATACCATAACTGTAACTATTAAGTCCTGTTACCATATAAAACACAGTTAGAGGGCTAGTTAGTCAAAGCGTAGTCAACTAAATTCAGATACAGACCAGTAACCAGATGGAGATAGGGAGTGGACCAAATATCACAAATTTTATCACCAACCTGTGCAAAATATTATATTTATTTATTTATTTTTGTTACAAGAACAAAAGGGCTAACCTGAAATAGGGTATAGATAGAGATAAAGCAGCAAACACTCTGGCATGGAATTACTTCTATCTCAGCCTAAAGAGATAGAAAGGATGTTGCTTCAAAGGGAAATAATAGTTTATATGCTCAAGACAATACAACATTCAAGCAATAACAGGAAAAACATGCATTATAAGTGTGCATATGTGCTTAAAGAAAATAGACTCACAATAAATAGAGAAAAAAGGATTAGATATAATTGTATTACAATACATATAATTATATAAATATATATGCATATATGTTTATAAAACCTTTTTTGTTTTTTTATTATTATTATAAGTTGTTTCAAGGGTTTATAAATATGACACAGAACAATTATTGTGGATCCACTGAATGGGGATATTTAATGAATTGTTTGATCAAACACTCTATACTTGGGATTTAGGTTGTCATATCCCTTTAAAAATATTAGAAATGAGTGTTTATTTATAGGACTGGCGTTTTTTCTTCATATCTAGAGAAACATCCTTTTCACTTTTATTCACTGCACTTTATTATTTTATACAAAATAGTTTTTTATATTGTTTAATTTTGATGAATATAATTTATGTTGAATTGGGAGTTAATATAGATGATATAGTTTGACTAGTAGAGATGTCCCCAACAGTTCGCCGGGAACTATTCGCCGGCGAACATAGCTTGTTTGCGGTCGCCGCGGCGGGCGAACATATGCGATGTTCGGTCTGCCCCCTATTCGTAAAGGAGGTGGGAGGGTCCGGGAGGGAGGGTCTGCTGTTGATTGGCTGGAATGTGTCTGCTGACTGTGAGGTACAGGGTCAAAGTTTACTCAATGATGACGAATAGGGAGCGGACCGAACATCGCATATGTTCGCCCGCCGCGGCGACCGCGAACAAGCTATGTTCGCCAGCGAATAGTTCCCGGCGAACTGTTCGGGACATCTCTATTGACTAGCTATAAAAGCTACTAACATCCATTGTATAGTGATATATGAATAATGCATGAGGGTGTTTTGAGTCAAATATAGCTAACATGTTTTTCTAGCAGAATTTTGTGCTTCAATTACTTCTTTGATCTACATGCATTGTAGCTGAATGTGTGTGTCCGGTTGCCATAGAGATTAATGGGCGCTGGAACGCATTTGGAACACAGGTGTACTCGTGACGTCACTTCCGGTTTCGGCGATGATGGCCATTTCCGGTTTTCTGCCCGAAAAAGGGCGCCAATTTTATGGAGAAGCTAGAAACAGCTGATGAAGGAAGATTCCTTCTCCAATCCAAATAGAAGAAGATCTGCACGCCCACTGAATCCACCAATGGACTTAGGGATTAGCCCTATTTAAGGACACAGGGAAGGGTTTTTTTTTAGGACATGTTTGTTTGTAATATGTATTGATACATTTCAATTGTTTTTATTGCGGTCCCTGAGGAAGTTCATTTAGAACGAAACGCGTAGTACTTATTTTTTCTGCTCTTCATATCCTATACTGATTGGTGACTGCTTACTTTTTTATTGAATACATTTCTAATTTTTTACCCTGACCTGTGGTGGAATAATTACCTGGAGGTGATCAGAGAGATCTGTTGGCCCCCCATTACATCGGGGGAGGCACCTTAAGAATGCTTACACTTATCTACATCTAGTGAGTGCAAATATTGCTGCGCAGAAACTGTGTTGTTACAATATCACACTATGTTTTATTTTATGTCTTTTCTGTAGATTTACACAGCCATATCCCGAATTGTTTGTTGTGGTTCTCTATATATGATATAGGTCGCTTCTGGGTAATGACCTAGGGAGGCTGTCATTCGTGATCTAAAGTTAAGTACTACTCACTGTAAAATATTTTGCTATATGGGGCGGCGCCTGACTTCCGCTGCGGATGGTTGCTTTATTTTAGAGCTCCGTACCGGCAGGCATCTACTAAGCTAACAAACGCTGAATTACCCGACGAAACAACCTACCACTCGGTCCACCTCGTCCCCACAACGACCCCTCACCGACCCGACATGGGAGGAGGCAGGAAAACCAAAGACGGCGCGGAGGTAGCGCCGATATTCCGGGCCCGCAGGGAGGAGAGCTCCACACGTGGTGAAGATGGCCGCGATGAAGATTCCGACTCAGCGGCAAACGACACGAGCCCCATGGCAGCCACAACACCCCTCACGAAAGATGATCTCCGGCACCTATTACAGGAGATCAAAACAAATATGGCAGCTGAGTTTACCAGGCACCTGGCACCTATCACAGCAAGCCTCAATGACCTGACGCACAGAACCACCGCCATTGAGGACCAATTAGACCGCACCTCCACGCGGGCCCAGACAAACGAGAATGCCATTGCAGCCCTCCAAGAGCAGGTACGCCAGCTAGAAGAGGCCCAAGAAGACCTCAATAACCGTTCCCGCCGTAACAATATACGTATTCGCGGAGTGCCTGAGACGGTTGGAATTGACACCCTGGCCACCATGCTGCGAGAATTATTCTGCGGCCTGCTACCTGAAGCCTCACCAGAGGAGCTCCTACTAGACAGGGCACACAGGGCACTCAAAGCCCCCCTACCCAACGCAATACAGCCCAGGGACATTATTATCCGCATGCATTACTTCCACATCAAGGAAGCACTAATGTGAGCGGCCAGAGACATTCCACTGCAGATAGAGGGGCACCAAATATCCTTCTTTCAAGATTTAGCCCCAAGCACGCTACGCAAAAGAAGGGAACTAAGACCCCTCACCCTGGAACTAACCAGAAGACACATAAGGTACACCTGGGGACACCCTTTCAAGCTGCAAGTCAGACAGAACAACAGAACCCACACCCTGCACGATATCTCAGAAGCCACGGAATTTGCAGAACGCCTGGGCCTACCCGCCATCGACTTCACTGCCGAACCGACGGACAGGCGACCCACCGGAAGACCAGCACCCAGAGGCACACCATCGAACCCAAGTGGAAACCCCGCTTCCAGTGGATCTCGCCCTCCGACCACCAACTAACCACGACTAAAGGAATACGGCATTCTGGACCTGACGACCACCTCCACCGCAACCCCCACCCGCAACAAACCACCTGGACAATTAGAGACATCCTCGAGACCGCTGAGACTACAGCCCCACTTACCAGAGGACAGCGAACTATCAGACTAATTACCGTCAAGAACCAGATAAGATATCACTTTACCCTGATTGTATAAGATTAGCTCCTGATTTTTTTTTTTTTCTATAGATTTAAACCCCAAACTGGGTCTTACTTTTAACGCTATATACCAATATGGACGCTACATAGGCCCCGTCGGACCTAACCGAAACCCCCCATGTGCAACCCGCACATCTAGCATAGGGATACCTCTGCTTTGCCAACCCAGATGGCTGCTCACACCACTCCTACCCCCCCCCCCCCCCGACAAAAGGGGAAAAAAAAAGGGGGAAAATAAAAATAAACAATACCTACCACAAAAAGAACAAAAAATATATAAAATTGCCAAAAAAAAAATAAAAAAAAAATCAACAAAACGAAAACCACCTAACCCGCTACTATAGATCCCTTTCCACTACTGAAGAAGCCTTTATGGGCCTCACCTACCTAGCCACCTGAAACGCAGGACCCCTCACACTCCGGGATGTGCAGTCACGGGCCAACGCATACGCTGGCGTCCTATGCCACTGACCCCATGGCTAGCGCCATGTAACTTAGGGGACACCTAGGAATAGGAAGGTGAGTGACTCTCCACTGTCCCCGGGAAGGGACACGCGAGAAACTAACAATCCGTACCCACCCTAGTACTTCCCACCCAAACTAGATACCATCCCACACGATACAGGGTGCGCAAACACCAGGGTACCCACCACCAGATGAGATTACACACCTCTCTCCCCACACCTATAACCCCATGGGGGTTCCCCCCAGAGACGAGGACATAGGAGAATGAAGCTAATTCGAATTTTGGTATACTCAAGTTGTTAATGTTATGCATGCTATGTTTTAACTGTCTTATTTCTTGTGACGCACCCTCCTCCTAGGAGTCAGTAAAGGTTACGTAACAGACGGGACCCACCAACACTCCAGGGATAAAACGGACAGCTGACCCGACGGAAAGCTCTAGGACGCAACCCTATTTCACCACGACTTGACGGCACAGACCTATTACACCCAAACCCTCACGCGAGGTGAGAAACACTGAACCTGACTAAACCAACGGAGACACGGACCGACCACCACACACCAAGGTATGCACAACATCAGCCAAGATGCCTGCTGGCGACTCTGTTAGAGAGACCGCCAACCCCTGACGACACGACACCACTAGGGTAAGACTACCCACGGAGCGGCTAGACGCCCACCCCCGTTTACTACTGGCCACGCTATAAGCCCAGTAGCCCACCCCTCTCTGATTTCTTTTCTTTCCCTTACTTTACAGATCCCGTTAAGTCTTCCTTCCCACCTTTCCCCTCCCCGCCTCACCCTCACAGCCTTGGACCACTCGGGCACGCGGCCCACACCGGCTTACGCTCCCTACTCGGAAACCATAAAGGCGCACCTCCTGATACAATGCCCATGCAATTACGCTGTGTTTCCATCAACGCAAAAGGCCTGAACTCACCCACCAAGAGACACAGCATACTCAGATGGGCACACAAACAAAACATAGACATCTTACTGATACAAGAAACCCATTTCACAACCCATCGTGCCTTTCCCTTAACAAATAGGTACTACACGAAAAGCTACATGGCCCCCTCCCCAGACTCCAAGACTAAAGGCGTCGCCATTCTACTAAAAGCCAACTGCCCCCTCTCCGAGGTAGTATGCAACATGGACCCACAGGGATGCTACGTCACGATACAAGGGAAGGTTGGCACCATAACCTACGCCTTCTCCTCAATATATGCACCCACATTGCCAGACGCCTCCTTTTGGCAACAACTAACAACACACCTCAACACCTACTCTGCTGCACGCCTCGTAGTAGGGGGAGACTGTAATGCAGTCCACACCCCGGCCATAGACAGGACACATCTCCACACCACACGCACCCGCTCATCGCAGAATGACAATCTATTCCACCAATTCTTGACAACACAAAACCTAATTGACATATGGAGGGCACAACACCCATAGACCAGAGACTACACGTTCTACTCCCACTAACACGGCACGTATTCACGTATAGACCACTTCCTAGTGACTCCTAACCTCGTACCCCAGATCGCTAAATCTGAAATTGGATCCATATCCTGGTCCGATCACGCAGAGATAGCCATCACTCTGACCCTGCCGACAATACACAAACACTGGACATGGAGGCTGAACCCCCTCCTCTTACACGACAACCTTATTAAAGACAAAATTACCAAAGCATTGAAAGACTACTTCGACCTAAACACACAGGCAGACACCGCACCCACGACAGTATGGGCGGCTCATAAAGCGGTCATCAGAGGATCCCTCATCAGCCTAGCTTCACATAAGAAAAAAAGAGCACAACAGCAAATCACCGACACGATGGCGGAACTCCGCCATCTAGAAACTCTGCACAAAAAAAAACCCACTCCCCACCACGCTAACCAAACTTACTGCACTTAGAGACCTCCTCAAAAGCCTTACACAGAAAGACACAGCTAAAGCCCTGATGTGGTTGAAACGAACATTTTATGAAAAAGGGAACAAGGCGGACACTATGCTGGCCCGCCGCCTCAAACAACGAATTGAAGCCAAACGGATCTCAGTTATACGCACCTCAGACGGCGACACTAGCGATTGCCCAACACGAATAGGTAACATTTTTCAGGAATACTACACAGACCTCTATAACCACACCGACACTCCCAGCACAGTATAGATTCCCTGCACACCCGAATAGATAGATTCTTACAAAACGCATCCCTACCTAAGATGACCCAGGAGGCTAAAACTACAATGGGGAATGAAGTAACGGTGGAGGAGATGGCACTGGCCCTAGGGTCTTTCAAACCCAACAAGAGCCCAGGCCCGGGTGGCTACTCAGCCTTATACTACAAGGAATTTAGCTCTTTGCTCCTTCCCCACCTATGCAGGGTATTCAATGCCATGCTAGGAGGGGAAACACTCCCACCTGACATGACAGGCGCAAATATTTGCCTCCTACCCAAACCCGGAAAAGACCATCTAGAACCCTCCCACTATAGACCGATCTCTTTACTTAACGTAGACCTTAAACTTATGACTAAGGTCATGGCAAACAGACTGAACCCGCACCTAGGATCCCTTATACACCCAGACCAGGTGGGATTTATCCCCCACAGACAGGCCGCCGACAACACCCGACGAGCTGTAGATCTCATATGGCTCGCCAACCACAGACAAATCCCAACTGCAGTGATATCACTCGACGCCGAGAAGGCCTTTGATCGCCTCACATGGCCATTCCTTCACCAAACCCTAACGCACATAGGCATACCACCGGAATTCTCCTCTTTTCTACAAGCAGTGTACCACGCCCCTCAGGGAGCACTCCTATTGCCCAATATCCCGCCCCGCGCTTTCCCATCACAAACGGCACACGTCAGGGGTGACCCTTGTCACCCCTCCTGTTTGCCCTCTCCCTGGAGCCCCTACTCCAGGCGGTGCGCGCCAGCGCGGAGGTAGAGGGGATCAAATAAGGGGAGAAACATTCAAGATTTCGGCATACGCCGACGATATACTTCTGACCCTGACCAACCCGGAACACTCACTAGAACCCTTTTTAACCATAGTACGAGAATACTCCGATATCTCGGGCTATAAGCTCAATTTAAGCAAATCTGAACTCCTCCCTGTACAACTAGACCCCACGAGCTTGGAAAGAATACGCCAAAAATTCCCACTTAGGATCTGCCGCCTGGCCATTTCCTACCTCGGGATCCAATTAACAGCGGATGTGTCATCCCTATACGCTAAGAATTACACCCCCATACTTCTTAAAGCACATGAGGACCTGATCAAATGGAAACCCCTGGGGATATCTTGGCTGGGTCGCGTGACCTCCATTAAGATGAACCTCCTTCCGAGGTTCCTCTACCTCTTCCAAACCCTCCCGATCCCACTACACAAGCCAGACTTCAAAGCCCTCCAATCAGCTATTGAGACGTTCATATGGAACGGACGCAAGCCACGGGTGTGAAGGTGCACGCTGTACGTGCCCAAGAAAACAGGAGGTTTGGGCCTACCAAATTTTTTACACTACCACACGGCAGCACACCTAGCCCAGATTCAGCACTGGCATACACCGCCTGGGAAGAAGAGATGGGTTGACCTAGAACACCTGATCGTCGGACGAGACCACCCGTCCCTGTACATGTGGACGCCCAGACCTCACAGGCCCCTACCACCACCGACAGCCCCTGCGATCAACCATGCACTGGACCTATGGGATAAGACGAAAGACAAATACGAACTTTCCTCTTTCCTATCCCCGATGACCCCGATCTGGCGAAACAAACTGTTCCCCCCAGGACTCACACCCAAACACTTTGCCAAATTCGAACAACGAGATATCATCAGAATAGGACACCTCTATCAGGGCAATGAAACCATACAATTCACAGACATTAATGAATCCTCTTCCCTAACAACATTCAACTATTTTCTGTATATTCAACTGCGTAGCTTCGCAGCAATACCGAGCATTAAACAAGCGTGGACAGCCCCTTTCACCAAGTTCGAACGCGACTGCACGACCCACCCAAACAGAAAGGGCCAGATTTCGGATTTATACATGACCATCGCTAACCACCCCACGCAACGCTCCCTCCCATATATATTAGCCTGGGAGAAAGACCTAGGCCCACCGACCGAAACGACAGACTGGTCTGACATCTGGGAGGCAACAGCTTCCGTGTCCATATGCGTAACACACACCGAGCAGGCATATAAAATGCTGTTTCGGTGGTACCTCACACCACAACGCCTAGCCTCTATGCACCAGACACCAACTAACACATGCTGGAAACAATGCGGGAGACAGGGACGTTCCTACATTGCTGGTGGACGTGCCCGAAACTCCGACCACTATGGCAAAGCGTCACCCAATTAATCACTAAACTGCTCCACGCTCCATGCCCGATAGACCCTTGGGCCCTGTTGCTATCTAAATCCATAGACCCTTTCACGAGATCAGAAAACAAGCTAATAGCCAGAATCGCGCTAGCTACCCGCAGAGCCATTGCAGAACTCTGGTCCACGACCCACATCCCATCACAAGAAATGATAACACGAAAAATAATAGAGAGCTCGCAGATGGACAAACTAACTGCACAACTCCGGGACACCCCCAAACAATACCATAAAGTCTGGGACCCATGGCTAGAGGGAGACACAACCATCCCCTGGTAACATACACACACAGACAGGGAATCAGTCGACACAGCGGGAGACACCTGAGATACTACCACACGATTGCTACATAGGCTTACCATAGCTCTCATACTCGACTCCACACACCTTTGGCCCTCCCCCGGCCCGAACACAGGGGCGCGGCGCCCCGGGTGGTCCACAGGCTGTAACCCCGTCTCGTCCCCCAACTCACCCAAAGTGGGTCACCCACACTAATGTCAACCACCTGGCCTAACCTCCCCATCCCAACTATCAATAGCACACTCAGACGCAAAACACACCCCTCGAACCAGGGAACAACACAGACAACCACTCTACCGATTTCGCTCAACAACGAACCTGACATGAGAAGCCTTTTGCTGAGGCCCTACGGAAAGCACAGGATAGAAACCACCCAGAACCCTCCCCATTCAACGGGAGAGTTGTGGACCCGACAACAAAATGCACTACAGAAATATCCTCAGGACCCGTCCCTGGCACCCACAATATACACCACCAACTCGGAGACCGGGCACGACCCGGAGACATGACTTAGAATGATCCAACCCCGACGGATGCGACAGATTAGAGCTAAACAGCGTCTTTGACGAGACAGGGCGCTCAAACTCCAGCTACGTACGCGACCTGACCAGACACACACTTTTACCACCCCAAAGGCAACATCATGCCAAGACAATACCGGGGTGCACAAAAACGAACCCACATATGACCATGAAAGAACGCATCGAACCCCGACTATTAACCATTGCTGATTTACTAATGTATACCAATGTATACCGTTGTACTACAATATGCCAAAGAGTACCCTGCGACGGTACGAATTAGAACGTATAACACTGTTATACCCCACCCCTAGCCCCCCTTTTTTCTTTTTTGTATCCCTTTTCCAGAATATTGTTACACATATATATATATATATATATATATATATATATATATATATACTCAAAAACAAAAACGATAAATAAAGAATGTTAAAAAAAAAAATATATATATTTTACTATTTGTGTTCTTCACCTTTTGGTGATACATCTGTTGGCTATCAATTAAGTGGAGAGGTAATATACACTCTAATTCTACAAAGCTTCTTAAAGTGCAGATGTCACAAACATGAGCAGAACAATCACCAGTCTGGAAAATACAGATATTGAATGTATTCAAGGGTATTTCCCAAGTTTTCCATTCTTTAAGTTTTTTACTAGTATATTTTAATAAAAACATAAAGTTCACCTCCATTAACTCTTAGGGATATTTTGTAATTTCAATACCTAGATATGTAAAGGTTGAGATTGAACAATTCAACCCAAAGTTATCGTATAGTGCTTTTCTGGTTGAGAACTGATTAATAATCATCATAAATTTGAAGAGAAAATTGGATCAGAAAGAGTTAGGACCACGTCGTCAGCATACATTGTAATCTTGACACTAAAGAACCGGAAAGCCTTTAATTTTATTATCTGCCCTTATTGCAATAGCCAGTGGTTCAATTGCCGTTAAGAGGGCACCCCTGCCTGGTTCCGTTTTTGAACTGGAACCATTCTGAAGAGCACCCATTATTCTTGCCGTGGGGAACGTATATAAGGCCATTATAGAATTAACTTGTCTCCAAAACTTGACTGAGGAAATCCCACCTGACTCTGTCGAATGCCTTCTCTGCATCCAGCGACAGAGTCAGGAGGGAGACCCCGTCCTGGTGTGCCATATCTAATATGTCTATAATTCTTCTAACGTTGTGAACTGAAGACCTACTTTTTACAAAGCCCACCTGATCTTTATGTATTATAGATGGAATAATGTTATTATGTTATTTAGTCTTTCTGCCAATATAGACAAATATATTTTCACATCTACCTTTAACCCCTTAAGACCGCAGCCAAAGGAACAAGTTGTGATCAAAACAAAACGTAAACAAAACCTGGCATTTGCGCTATATGTCTGTCCAACCGTAATTCACCTCTTTCATATTAAATGCACCCACACTTATTATATATCATTTTATTCAGGGGAAACAGGCTTTTCATTTAACATGAGCAACGTACTATCAAACTTTCATAGACAAACTCACACCACACCTCCTGGAAACCCTGAATTCCTTGGCCCAAAACACACCACTACCGCAATCTAGCCTGGAAGCAACCATGACTGTATTACCTAAAGCTGGGAAAAATCACAAAATTTGTAGCAGCTATAGACCCATATCCCTGATAAATGTTGATATTAAGATTTTAACTAAAATGATGGCTATCAGATTGAGACCATTTTTGAACAAATTGATCCACCCAGATCAGGCCGGGTTTGTGCTTAAAAGGGAAACTAGGGACAATACTACTAATGTCTTGGATCTGGTCCAATGGGTGGGGGGGAGAGAGGTGCCATCCATCCTGTTGGCAATTGATGCAGAGAAAGCATTTGACAGGGTGGACTGGCCCTTTCTAAAGATGACCATCGACACCCTGGGATTTGAACCTAACTGGCTGGCATTAATTAATGTAATTTACTCCAAGCCCACAGCCCGGATAAAAGTGAATGGTATACTTTCAGACCCACTGACCATATCAAACGGAACTAGACAGGGGTGCCCCTTGTCACCCTTATTGTTCATATTGGCCCTGGAACCTCTACTCCAGGCGGTTAGGACTCACAAGAATATACAAGGCATTAGGATAGGCTCACAGTCATACAAAGTATCAGCATTTGCTGATGACCTAATTTTTACCATTACGAACCCTCTCCAATCATTAAAACCACTAATGCAGACTTTAACAGAATACAGCTCGTACTCCAACTTTAAAATCAACAATACAAAAAGCTCTTAACATAAACGTGAACAGGGAAATGGAGGAGAAACTTATCTGGGAATATACATTCCATTTGAATACAACATCCATTAAATATCTGTAAATAAATATTACAAACAGTATAAAAGACACATATCAAGCAAATTTTCCTCAGATATTGCACACAATTCAAAATGATCTCCATAAATGGGACAAACCATACTTCAGATGGTTGGGAAGGGTATACGTCATCTCCATGAATATTCTTCCTCGCATACTTTACCTAATGAACACAATCCTATAAGGATTCCACAAAAAAAATTTCAACACTATCAAAGGGCTCTTTACTAGATACATCTGGGCTGGAAAAAGACCCTGTATTGCCTACCATATACTCACGTGACCCAAACAAAGAGGGGGAGTAGGACTACCAGACGTTCTCCACTATTACTACGCTATACACATGGCAAGAATAATAGAGTGGTCATGTCAACCTCCAACCAAATGGTGGGTCACTATAAACCAAGCAATATCACATACCCACCAAAAAGCCCTGCCATGGACTACCCTACACCTCCCCACCAAACTATTGATGCCACAATAAATGTGTGGAAGAAAATAGCTCACCTCCCCAGCATATCTCCAGGCTTATCACCAAGATACCCTATCTCTTATAACTTAAGGTTTCCGATAGGAATCAAAGGTATCCCACTCCCCAAAACCGTCCGGATGGAAAACTCACCATACATACCTTTAGATAGTGTATGGAATACCCAAGGACCATTAACACTGGCAGACATAACACAGACGACTACACACACCTTAACCCAAAAATTCTTGTTTTTTCAAATGACCCACTTTCTAAAATCTCTTCACAACACCGAAGGGTCTCTCAGAGAAATTACCAAATTTGAATAAATGTGCATGAGCACAACACTAGTGGCGAAGGCAATATCCAAATGTATGGAAATAATACAGATACACATACACCATGGCCTGCCGTGGTTTACACGCAAATGGGAAAATCACCTAAACTGTACGCCTTTCCTTTTTCCCCACCCTCTACCACCCCCCCCCCCCCCTCCTCTCCCTCACATTTCTTTAATGGAATATTGTTGTGGAATAATTTACGTGAACAATTTGTTTTTAATGGTATACCAAAGATGTATCATTACCCACTGTACATGATGGATATTCCTAATGTAAACTTGTGTTATACAGAAATCTTTGTTATATTCAAAACTCTTCAATAAAAATAAACTAATTAAATAAATATATATTTAAAAATGGTAGAAAATAAGATTTTTTTACATTTTGCTTAGTTCTACGTGACATTTTAACTGTGAATGTCAAAATACTGTTTGCTTTTACTGCAATAATAAACACATATTTGTATTCATCGATAGCTCACATGTAAAACAGTAACCCTGTGTACAGGTTTTATGGTGTTTTGGGAAGTTACAGGGTCAAATATAGCGTGTTACATTTTTAATTTTTTCACATTGAAATTCGCCAGATTGGTTATGTTGCCTTTGAGACCATATGGTAGCCCAGGAATAAGAATTACCCCCATGATGGCATACCATTTGCAAAAGTAGACGACCCAAGGTATTGCAAATGGGGTAAGTCCAGTCTTTTTTAGTAGCCACTTGGTCACAAACACTGGCCAAAGTTAGTGTTAATATTTGAAAATGCAAAGAACGAATTTGAATGCCAATTTTGGGCAGTGTTTGTGACTAAGTGGCTACTAAAAAAGACTGAACATACCCCATTTGCAATACCGTGGGTTGTCTACTATTGCAAATGGTATGCCATTATGGGGGTAATTTTCATTCCTTGGCTAAAGTACGGTCTAAAAGGCAACATAACCAACCTGGCGAATTTTAATGTAAAAAAACTGAAACGCAAGCCTTATATTTGACTCTGTAACTTTTGAAAACACCATAAAACTTGTACATGAGGGGTACTGTTATACTCGGGAGACTTCACTGAACACAAATATTAGTGTTTCAAAACAGTAAAATGTATCACAACAATTTTATTGTCAGTGTAAGTGCCATTTGTGTGTGAAAAATTCTAAATATGTCACTGTCACTGACGATATCGTCGTTGTAATACATTTTACTGTTTTGAAACACTAATATTTGTGTTCAGCAAAGTCTTCTGAGTAAAACAGCCCCCCCTATGTACAGGTTTTATGGTGTCTTGGAAAGTTACAGGGTTAAATATAGTGCTAGCAAATTAAATTCCCTGACTTTCGGCCTGGGTTGTCAGGCAGGTCATGCAAATTGTAAATAATTAAATGACCTAATTATGTAAAATGATTACATAAATATATATGTAGAATTATTATATATATATATATATATATATATATATATATATATATATGTGTGTATATATATTTGTGTAAGGGGCAAATAGCCGTACATGGAGTAAGGATCCAGCATAAGCGTAGGATAGTATAAAGAGAGCAAGTCGGTTGTGGTGTGCCGAGACCGACGATACGGTAGGCCTGTAAATAAAGAGGGCCTACCAAGGAGTAAGAAAGTAAAGTAAATGGAAAGAAAGTGTTGAAATGAGGAGTGGGTTGGAGGGTCATTCTGATGCTGACCTCAAGCGATATGAGTCAGGTAAGAGGTGTCCTTTATATAGGGGAGTGAATTAATTTAAGCCCCTCCCACAAATACAGGCCAAACGGCCTTAATACTTGTGTAAGGGGCAAATAGCTGTACATGGAGTAAGGATCCAGCATAAGCGTAGGATAGTATAAAGAGAGCAAGTTGGTTGTGGTGTGCCAAGACCGACGATACGGTAGGCCTGTAAATAAAGAGGGCAAAAATGAATAATCAAAGATTTAATACAGTCAACAAATATATACAAATTAACCAGACATTTCCTTAAATGCATTACAGTATTTAATTCCTGGATTTTGAAGGTAGGAATCTAGGACCAAAATTGGACACCATTTGTTGTGGGTAGGATAGTATGTTATCTCTACTGTTGGTGCATGTTGACTCGTTTTGGAATGTGGTAGAGCCAATAGGTAATGATATATGTGTTTACGCACGTGGGATCATTTAGGAAAATGATCTGTCTGAGTGGTGGTGATGGTAGTGGATTCTCTGACCTGAGAAAGGCATAGAAGGCAATGTGCATGGCTGGTAATGGCCGACTTGGTAGTATAATTGCATGGTTGTAGATCTAATAGGTCCGATAAGGATGGAAAAGTTGGATGGCTATTGGTAATCTCTGAGAGGAACACGGGGGAATTGATTCCTGAAAACCTCTGAGTATATTCTTGTCTGGTATGATAGCATGAAGTTATGGTAGTTTTGGCCATAGGTTATCCTATGTAATGGTTCTGTTGTGCTGACTGTAAGTGAGGGCATGCTATATTCCTTGAAGGTGTATTTATGATCCCTGTATGGGAACCCTTTGAAGCTCCAGAGCTTTAGTAAATCTACTACAAGTCTGGAAGGGTGATGAGACAGTAGTGTTGAAAATGCATTGGTGTGTACAGATGGTGAGTATGTTATTTGTAAGTTGTATTGGGAGACATGGTTTGTCATGTGCCCTGAACCATTTGAACTTATATGCAAGAGTCTATATGCAATGCAGCTACTCATATCAATTGTCTCTGGTAGTTCAGAGGTGCTGGTACCTGGAGCCTGAGAGTGCTCGTCTATTTGTTTGGGACAAAATCCCTTCTGTATGGGTACCTGCACAAATAAACATCTCTACATATTCCAAATGCCAACCCAACCAAGGGATGGTCAATTCCCGATTTACCTGGAATCCCTGGATCTGACCATCACAGATACATCATCATACATATATATGCCTTGTTTCCCCAATGTGCTGGGATCATACGTGCAGGGTCAACGTCTTGTGTGTCATAAGAATTGATTGTACCAGGTAACCGAGTTTTGGTTGGTGCTGGTTGTACAGTAGCGTGAGGCCCAGCCTTGTGAGGGCTGTGGTGACCGACTCAAGATTGCCAGTCTGTCATAACTTTTTTGGCTCATGCGTTTATGAGTGAGGTTAGCATGGCCTGGGTGTCACCTGAGTTGGTGTAGCTGGGCCTTCCCCTGCTTTCCTTGCTGTGGCAGGGTAGGGGATTTGTCACCTCCTTAGGTCGGTGGTAATGTGTGGGATCATCCAGGATCTGATTGCTGCTGGACTAGCAACATCTCCTCTGCTTGAAGGTGTATCAATTCTAGCCGGGGTGCTAGGAAGAGGTGATTCTTCACCATCTTTCTGAGAAATACTTAAATAACAATAAAGATTGCAATTATTATTTGTACCCAGGGGTCTTGTACTGGCTTGCTAGCTAAGCCGTAAGGTGAAACAATTAGGCTTGGTGTTTTTTGGTGACTGGTGAGGCCCTGCTAGTTGCCAAGTGGCTTTAGAGGCTCTATCTATGCTTGGCGCGAGGGGATTTTGTCTGGCCACCGAATGTTGTGGCAGGATGTTGGCCTCTCGGTGACAGTAACCAGAAAATAGAAAGGGGAGTGACAGGTGAGGCCCTCTCTATGATACAATGCGAGGCGGCTAGCTCACGAGTGGCCCGAGGGGTGTATGCCTCCGAGTGTGAGGCGGGGTGTTGGCCTCGCGGAACCACTAACTGAAGCATAATGCAGAGAAAAAAGGGGGTAATACCTATTGGGCCCTAGAACCCTAATTGCCAGTACGCTATTACTATTCCAGGGAAGGTAAGAGATGGATAACTACATGAGCAGGTGTATGTACCTGGTAGTATGGTATTGAACCTGACAATCCGTATAGGTTTTTTTAGTAGTAACTGTAACATGAATGGAAAAAAAACGTATGGCATAAGGAAATATGGCATAGATCAAACTTATCTTAATACGTACAGTATATGTGAAAAGTAAAGTGGCGTGATGTGTAAATATTAAACATCGTAGCCATACTGGTTAAATATGTATCAATCTTAACCCATTAAGTGCCGTATGTACAAGCGAAAAAGTGGTCTGTCCCTACCTTGTATGTCCCCTTGCTAGGGGAAAGTCTGTTGTGTGAGCAGTGTGCTGTGAAAAATGTATGTGAACTATATTACCAGTTACGTATATACAGATGCGTCTGCTACTGTGTAATAATATATGTATTTATACCAGATGTTGATATACTACTTGCTATGTGAATTGTTGTATGTCTTCTTGAATGGTAGGGGTCAGGGAATATGGTGTTGCAAAATGCAAGTGGACTGGAGATCTGCCGCGTGCCCTATAGGTGGCAGTGTAGTTGGATACTGATTGGTATGTGAAATGTTGTTTGTCTGTTGACCTATAGGGGTCAGTGTTTTGGTGTTTGTAAAACCCCATGAAAATTGGCAATGTACTTGACAGACCTGTAGGTGGCAGTGTTGATAGAACCACTGTTGGTCTTGATGTGAAATGTAAATTATTGTGAATTAAACCTTAAGTTGAGCCCGTGCTGGAGTTTAATTTATGGTTTATGGTTATGATTAAACAATCTTATGTGTAATTTATATTGGCTGGTAAATTGTATATGACATGTGAAGACAGTTCTGCTGTTGACCAGTAGGGGTCAGAAATGCTGATTATATGGTAAAAATACCCTTTAACCCCTTAAGGACCAAGCTTCTGGAATAAAAGGGAATCATGACATGTCACACGTCATGTGTCCTTAAGGGGTTAATCCAAACCCGTTTGACAATATACAATATGTGAACATAATAGCTTAATAACATTCATTGTAACAAACCAAAGTTCTGTTTGTGGGTTGTAAATGCATGAAACGTGTGTGTAGTACAATAGTAAATGCATGAACTAGTTCCTGTTTGGTAGAAAATTGCACAAACCGTGAGCCTGGTATGTCAGGGAAAAAAAACTAAACGAGCAGTGAGATTCAAAATGCACGCACGGAATTGCCTAGTATGTTTAGGCAATTGAAACAGAATGTGTTCCCGTTCGGGAGTATGCTAATGCTCGAAATGAGCCAGTGACAGATATAAACAAGTGAGTTTAAACGAATGATATACATGAACATGCAATGGTTTTAGAACAGACTTAGACAAAATGCAGCCGTAAAGTGAGGACCTGACCCGTGCATGGTGCCGTGGGACTGATGCCTGGCGTAACGGGTAGGACAACTTACTGTTTGTGAGTCACTTGGACACCATCCACGACGATGGATTGAAGAAAGAAGGTGGTAGGCCGGAAAAGCCTGTGGCTGGATTCCTGACACAGCTCAGCTTAGAAAACCTCATGGAGTAATCAGGTAAAATGGCATCTGGATGATCCGGAAGTGGAAATCATTCTGATGCTGATCTCAAGCGATATGAGTCAGGTAAGGGGTGTGTCCCTTATATAGGGGAGTGAATTAATTTAAGCCCCTCCCACAAATACAGGCCAAACGGCCTTAATACATGTGTATATATATATATATATATATATATATATATATATATATATATAGTGATATATATGTATATACTTATGTATATAGATATATATATATATTATTTCGTTCTACCTGTATTTTGATATCAATATATATATATATATATATATATATTAATTTTAAAATACAGTTAGAACAAAATTACACATGTATATACATTTTTTTATTTTGTATAATTTTATTTATTTAATTTTTTAACGTATTTACATTTTTTTTTTATTATATATAAATATATATATATAATGAAAATTGTATATACATTTAATCAATATAATTGTACGTGTACTTTGATAATATACATATATAATTATATATATATCAATATTAAAATACACTTAAACAGTGTATGTGTATTTATGTGTATGTGTGTATATGTGTATACATATACTTAGATCATATATATAGTATATATATATATATATATATATATATATATATATATGATCTAAGTATATATAATTTAATTTTCAACAGTTTTAAGCGTTTTTTTTTTTTTTTTTTCAGACAGGAGGGGTAGTACCTGTCATTACAGGCACTCCCCCTGCTGGCAATGCCTTGGACGGCTATGCCGTCCATGTGATCGGATCGCGAGGTCCTCGCAAGGACCTCGCGATCACATGGCCCAGGGGGGCCTAAGAGGAAGAAGGGGAACTCCCTGGGCACCCAGGTGAGTCTCCATACCGCGATCGCCGGTGTGGGATCGCCGGCGACCAGGTAAGTACATAAAATTGCAGGGCATTCTATGCCTCCCTGTGGCTTTTAGAGTCATCTAAATAAGGACGGTGTAGAACTCCCTGCCATCTTAAGGGGTTAATAAAGAGATAGGTCTGTAATTCCCGATGATTTCTGGATTTTTATTTGGTTTAAGTGGGGATAATATTGGCTTTCAGCATTTCCCTCAGAATTTATCCTGTTGACATAATTTGATTAAATACCATAGTGAGTGCCTCTTTAATATTTTGTGAAAGGGCTAAATAGAAAAGATTGCTAAAGCCATCCGGTCCAGGTGATGTGTTGGCCCTAAGATTTTTATAGCTGTTTCTACTTCATTCATATTAATTTCTTCATTAAGTTTAATCAATTGATTTTCCGTAACTTTAGGGAAATTATATTTATTGAGAAAATCTGTTACGTCTGCAGAGGTCTGTCTCTCTGTTATATAGGGCGGAATAAAAATCTTGAAAAGCCTCAGCAATTTTTTCTGGATTAAGGATTCAATTATTGTCTTGTGTAATTTTGGTAACAATTTTCTTTGCTCTATTATTTTTTAATCTATTAGACAGTAATTTATCAGCTTTATTTCCTTTGTAGTTCCATGTTCTTTTAAGTCGTTCCAAGGTATAATTTGCTTTTTGAATTAGGATGTTATTAATCCCCAACTTCCCTCAGTTTATCACTACCTTCCTTGGATGAGCTGCTCTTGTTTACCCTCTCAATAATTCAATATATAAATTATGTGAAGACGTTTAGTTGTTTAAATTATAATGAACAAGACCTACAACTTTTTAGTGCAGAGACCAATCTAAGTATCAAAAAATTTAAAGGGACACTATAAAGTACAAACTGCTCTCCTTGCTGCCGCTTTGCCTCTTTGGCTGAGAACATCAATATTGATTACCTCAGACAATCCAATGTTTCCCTTTAGGGAAGCAATGGAAGTTTAGTGTTGATGCACATCAAAATGATGTGTTGCATCAAGCAAATGCTCTCAATGAGTCATTTGAGCTATAACTAATTTAAAGATAGTTATAGCTGTGAACGCGCCTCTAGAGGCATGCTAACCTTGCAATGAAAACATTGCCATTCCTATAAACCAGTAATTTCTTTTAGTCGCAGGGTTGAAATGACATTGAGATGAAATGGTCCTGTTGCCTGTAGAGTCCCTTTAAGTATGAAAAAATATTCAGTTAGAATTATTTCTGTGTGGAAAAACGTATTGATAACGGCTGGAGAATAACCAAACTCTATCTAACAAATAAGTTAGGCTACGTAAATAATCACTCTTTACAACAATCCTATACAGAATTCCACATCGTAAATACTTAAATAGGTTGAACAGTGTAACCGATCGGTTACTAGTAGCAAACAACAATGTTAGGGTCCACTAGATTCTGTCACATTTCTTAACAGAAAGTTCAGCTATGCATTGTTGGAACACACAAACAGAGTAACAGATGAGGGTACAGGTTACAGGGTACATGATCAAAAACACTGATTAAATAAATGAAGATCCACAAAATGTTACATAGTGTAGTATAAAGAATGTGGTTTTCAGCTATGATATGCTCGTGGAAATGGCACAATTTTACTGCAAAATTACAGAAATTCATGGATAGTGAATTAACAGTAAAGGCTAGCAAAAGGGGCATATATGTAAGGGTAATGTTCTCTAGACATACAATTAAGCCCCTTGATACCTGTAGAAAATCATGTTACCAACAGCCTAACCGATCTTGCAGTGGCTCTCCATGTAAATTCGGGATATGCATTAACTAGGCAACTTTAACTTTTTTTTTTTGCTTTCAATTAATCCTCTGTACTAAAAATACTTTTCTTTTCATCCCTTTTGCAAACTTAGCTATATTCCCTTCATTAGTATGGCCTGAAGTTAGAAAATTGATTTTCAG
Source organism: Pelobates fuscus (assembly GCF_036172605.1). Taxonomy (NCBI): domain Eukaryota; kingdom Metazoa; phylum Chordata; class Amphibia; order Anura; family Pelobatidae; genus Pelobates; species Pelobates fuscus. The sequence goes on from NC_086322.1 coordinate 85,393,069, forward strand.
TTACCCACAATTCACTGACTAGTAGAACAAACATTACACACATTGGGAAGAAACCCTTACCATGTCCAGCCTCTTCCAGTACATTACCTGCTGATAAAAAAAAGGGGGCAAGTGTCACTCTATTTAATTTCATCTTAGGAGGGGCAAAAATCCTTCTCATCTATAAAGGCAAGCAGAATGCCCTCCAAAACATCTAATGTAAGTTTAATAAATATAAACATTCATGTCCAAACAATATTCATATACAATTTATATTCTTGAACCACTGTTTTGATCCTTTTCTCATTTATCTTATACTTAAATAATACATTGTATTTGACCATAATAATTTGGCAAGCTTTTTTTTTTTTTACATACTATACCCTATCTACCATGTTTACCACTTTTCAGCACATTTTAGAATATCTCTTATAGTTATGAAGTAATTAATCTATGTCTTCTGACTTAAATACAAAAAATACAGCTTTCAGCCCCCTTGAAAAAAAATGGAAGGTCAAGTTTATATTATAAAGTTAATAAAATGTCTGCTTAGTGGTGCAATAACATCATAGGTAGACTATTGCTCTTACATTATGATGATGATGACATTAATGTAACATCTCCAAGGTATTTCAGTGTTTTTTTATGTTTCGCTCGCACTGTATAATAATTCTGCTGATCTGCAAATTGAGCATTCTTGACTACAAACGTGATTTTGCCATTTTGGCTTGTTACCAAATTATGAATACTGTCATGCACAAAAAAGAAAATAAGACTTTACACATTTTAATAGATCTGTTTAACCTTAGCCATACGATGTAACCACACAGGTATCATACAATTTTACTGCACTTGTCTTGGCATCCTCTCTTATTTGTTAGCATAATCCAGATTTTTCAGGAAAGATAACACATATTGCTTTGTTGGCACAATATAGAGATTACATTTTCTGAAAATTAAGCATAGCATTGCACACCTTAACGAATGGGGGACCTGCCTGACAACCTAGATAATTATATACAAAGTATATGTGTCCTACACTTAGACTGAAAGATTATATATATATATATATATATATATATATATATATATATATATATATATATATATAAACAAATGGAAGCTTGGCACTCTCCTCCAAAAATAATTAATTATGTCACATATGCCTGGGTGCAAATTGCTGGCGTCAAATATATATACTCATAAATGAAAAAATCAAAATGCACTCACAGGTCTTCGAATTAGTGGACAAATTGGTGCTTTATTTGGTCATCAAAAGTGTACAAAAATCAATCGACGTTTCGACCCTGCCGGGTCTTTTTCAAGATCTAGAAACGTCGATTGATTTTTGTACACTTTTGATGACCAAATAAAGCACCAATTTGTCCACTAATTCGAAGACCTGTGAGTGCATTTTGATTTTTTCATTTATGAGTATATATATATATATATATATATATATATATATATATATATATATATATAGTTAATACAATGTTAAACAAAAATCTGCACACTAGTCAAGCCATAAGACTTGCTTTTCCCACAGAAATCCAAAAACTGCAGCGATGTTGCAACCGCAAAGGATTCTGGGTGGGCATATGCAAATTAGTTCAACAAAGAATCACATTTTTGCCTCATTCCATTATAAACATGGATTCCTTTTAATCTGTGTTTGCAGTATACAACTGCTTGGAACACAATTTAGGAAAAGATGCAAAACCAGTGAACCACTCATTTTTGTTTAACATTGTATTAACTATCCACAGACTTCAGGTGGAAGGGGTTTTCAATCACAATTTTTCCCCACCATAACCTATTTTTATTTATATATATATATATATATATATATAATCTTTCAATCTAAGTGTATTTTTTCTATTGTAACTTTGCAAAACCCCATAAAACCTATAAAGGCATACAGTTGCACTTATGAGACATCGCTGAACATATACATGAGTATTTTTGAGCAGTAAAACATATAATGATGATATTATCAGTGAAAGTGGCTACTAAAAAGACTGGACATACCTTATTTTGAATACCTTGGTCTGTCTATTTTGCAAATGGTATGCCACGATAGGGGTGATTTTCATTCCTGAGCTGCCATACGGTCTCAAAGGCAGCATAGGCACAACAATACAGTACTTTTTGTTAATACACACTTGGTTTCATACCTCCAAACACAATATTCTTACTTCCATTTAAGGTCCATGGGTCACTGGTAGACAGAGGTAATGCCAAAATATTAAAAACAGATAAATATATTCGGTTAAAAAACAATAAAAGGTGGAGTGCTACAATTACCAAATGTGGGTGACTCCCCTCACATAAATCGATAAATAAAACAGTATAAGTGGTGAGAGTACACCCAAGATACAATATAACGATATTAGTTACCCCTATGTCCAGTTATAATCCTGCAGAGATAAAATCAGGAGAAACAGACATAGGGTAATAACGTACAGACAATATTGAATGAGTAAATACATAGATAAACTCACATATTTCTGAGCCACTTAAATTAAAAGCTGGCTCAGACTATGAACGTTAAATGGATGTATGTGGTGATGGCTGAAATCAGATGCTAACTGCTTACTCGTCCTTTTGGCAAGAAACCAGGATGCAGAATCTTGGTAAAAAGGTTTATTCCATAATATAAAAACACAGCAGCAAAAAAATGAAGATCAGCAATCTTATACTCTCCACACAATACACTGACGCGTTTCAGCCAATACTTTTTTCAAAGTGTAAATCCATTTAGTCCGTTCTCAGTTCAAATAGGCGCTTTTTGGCGCCTTTTTTTCCCATTCGGTGATAAGCTCCTCCCCTTCCATTTTGACGTAACGAAGGTTAGGCATCCTGGCGTCCTTAGTAACCTTTGTTTTACTTCCGTGTTCATCAGAACTGACATAGGGAGGGTCTCTTCACTTGTATCTGTTGATCTTTAATATTCTAAAACGGAGTTCCTACTGCCACATACTTGATACATTTTTACATAAAATAAAACACACAAATATATAACAAACTAACTCTTCAAGTACATATAAAATCGGAACTATCCTTTCCTAAAGTAGACCTACTAAAAACAGAATTAAAATTAAGAGAAAAAAGGGGAAAAGTTAATATTCCGTTTAAAGGCACAAGTTTTTAATAAAATACAAATACTTGTAATAAAACACATATAGCTGCCCAATTGATAAATTTAAACGAAATTAGGAAAATAGTATAAAATGTATTAAGGGTGTTTCTTAAAACCAGTATTAGTGATAAAAAATATATAAATATTAAAAAATATATATGTATGTACCAAATATTAATAAATAGGTCAAAAAGTAAAAAAGGGATATTAAATATAAGTATTTATCTCAAAATCAGCATTAAGTCCCCTTGGTATAAGTGTGTCTAAATTAAAAATCCATCTCATTTCACTCTTACTCAGGGATTTATCCTTAATATATTATAAATAACTGTGATTCTAGGAAATTTAACATCCAAAAAGTCGTATTCTTTTTTAGTTAAAATACCTTCTTTATTTATATTTTACCCAAGATACACAAGGACCCCATTAAACCACCAGGGAGACCCATTGTATCTGGGATTGTGTCGCTTTTATCTCCCCTCTCGCAATATATCGATTATTTTTTACAAAATTTAGTCCCGCAATGCCCGGCATATCTTAAAGATACTATCAGTCTTTTACAAATTTTAAACAATTTTAAATGGAAAGATTCTTTCCTAATGGCTACCTGTGATGTTAGTAGCCTCTATACCAATATTGAGCATAACAAAGGTTGTGAGGCTACGAGGCACTTTTTAACTAAATTTGGTAAATTTTCGGAATTACAAACAGATTTTATTGTTGAAGGAATTAATATAATTCTTAACAATAATTTTTTTGGGGTTTGAAGACTAAAGGAATGACTATGGGGACCAGGTTTGCCCCAAGTTGCCCCAAGTTATTCTAATTTATTTATGTCCTATTGGGAAGAAAAGGAAGTTTTCTCCAGATTGGATATCCCCTTAAGGACACAGCTTCAGAAGCTTGTCTTACGCTTAATGACACAAGCAATTTTTGCATTTTCTTGCTGTTTGCGTTCAACTTCAATTTGCATCTCTCTCGTTTATTGCACCGACGCATATTATATACTGTTTTTTAGAGGACAGAAAGAACTTTAATTTGATGTAAAAAAAAAAAATATATATATATATTTATATATATATATATATATATATATATATATATATATATATATATATATAAATGCTTATTTATTATTAAACAAATACAGAAAAATGCAAAAGAAAGAAAAAAATAAGTGTGTTTTTTGTACAGTTTTTGCAATAATGATGTGTGCCTAATTAGTGCAGGTTAAAGAAAGTAATTAAAAATAAATTCATTTAGTTGTTCTGATTTACAGAATATATAATGTGTCTGGGATTTTCGTTTTTTTTGGTAGTTACAGGTCACAAAGCACAAGGAGTAAAATAAACTTTTAATATGGAGCGATTTTAGAATTTGGTATGTTTGTCTTGTAAGCTTAATAGCCATAAAAGAAAACAAAATTGCCACACAAAAGTATATATTTATATAAAGTAGACATCACAGGCTATTGTCCTAAGGTTGTTTTGACACTTTCTAAGTAGCCATTTCACCGCCAATCTCTGCCAATTGGAGCCAATCACCGCCAATTGGAGAAAAATTTAGTATTTTGGGGTTTTTGTCACACAAACTTATAACAAAGAACTTTTCATGTGTATTTTGTAAAGTTGGTGTGTGCTATTCCTGTACAAGGTTTTATTATGTGTTCAGTTACTTCTGCTGAGTACAACGGTAGCCCCATTGTATGTCTTTGGCACTATTTCGTGAAGCTACAGTGCCATATAGGAGACCTGTCCGTTTCAACATTTACAGTAGAATTTTGAGAGGCGGATTTAATGGGCCTATGCTTCAATTTGGGGTATTATAGCAGTTTGACTGTTCAAAAAAAAAAACTCACAAAGGCCTACCATTTGTAAAAGTAGACACCTCAGGGTATCTCATATGGTGCATATTGTGCTTTAACATGCCCCCATTTTTTCACCAATATATGCCAAAGTATGTGGTAAAATATAATTTTGGGCGTTTTTTACATATGGATTACATTTTTGCTGGGCATTTTGTACATTTCATATGTGCCACTAAGTTCAAACCCCCCAAATTATGCTCAGCTAAGCCTTTTTAGTAAAACAATATGCCCAATGTATGACCTAGACACTATTTTGTGAAGTTACACTGCTGTAAAAGAGACATAACAAGATAAGTTTTTTAAGTGTGAATTTTCATGGAGGGTTTTGATGCGTCCGTGTCCCACTTTGGAGCACTTGAGCAGGCTACATATTACAACTACACTATAAAGGCATACCATTTCTTAAAGAAGACATCCCAGGGCAATTCAAAAGGCATTTTTTGAACCTTAGCGTGGGATAATTTTTCCGCTCGCTTGTACCAAGTGTAGTGGTAATACGCATTTTTTCTGCCTTTTTGACACACAAAGTGAGTTTGCGCAGTATATTTTTCAAACCTTATGTGTACTACGACTGTATAATACTTCATATGTTGCTCAACTATGTCGGCTGAGTACAGCAATACCCCCGTATGTACCTTTGCCAGGTATATGTGGACATTGAAGGGGCACATTTGAGACACAGCCATTCCATTTTTTTTCAAACTTTGAATTTTTACGCTGTGTCCATGTCCCATTTTAGAGTATTTTACAAGGCTATATAATCCAATAACCCCATAAAGGCATACCATTTCTTAAAGAAGACATCCCAGGGCAATTCAAAAGGCATATTTTGAACCTTAGCGTGGGATAATTTTTCCGCTAGCTTGTACCAAGTGTAGTGGTAATACGCATTTTTCTGCCTTTTTGACACACAAAGTGAGTTTGCGCAGTATATTTTTCAAACCTTATGTGTACTACGACTGTATAATACTTCATATGTTGCTCAACTATGTCGGCTGAGTACAGCAATACCCCCGTATGTACCTTTGCCAGGTATATGTGGACATTGAAGGGGCACATTTGAGACACAGCCATTCACGTTTTTTTCAAACTTTGAATTTTTACGCTGTGTCCATGTCCCATTTTAGAGTATTTTACAAGGCTATATAATCCAATTACCCCATAAAGGCATACCATTTCTTAAAGAAGACATCCCAGAGCAATTCAAAAGGCATATTTTGAACCTTAGCGTGGGATATTTTTTCCGCTAGCTTGTACCAAGTGTAGTGGTAAAAAGCATTTTTTTCTGCCTTTTTGACACACAAAGTGAGTTTGCGCAGTATATTTTGCAAACCTTATGTGTACTACGACTGTATAATACTTAATATGTTGCTCAGCTATGTTGGCTGAGTACAGCAATATCCCCGTATGTACCTTTGCCAGGTATATGTGGACATTGAAGGGGCACATTTGAGACACAGCCATTCCAGTTTTTTTCAAACTTTGAATTTTTACACTGTGTCCATGTCCTATTTTAGAGTATTTTACAAGGCTATATAATCCAATTACTCCATAAAGGCATACCATTTCTTAAAGAAGATATCCCAGGGTAATTCAAAAGGCATATTTTGAACCTTAGCGTGGGATAATTTTTCCACTAGCTTGTACCAGGTGTAGTGGTAATGAGCATTTTTTTAATGTATTTTTTTAGTTTGTAAATGTTTTTTTACTTTGTAAAACTTTTTTTACTTTGTAAACCCGTTTTTAAACTGTTTTTTTTTACTTATTAAATGTTTTACATTTTCTTAACTTTTTTTACACTTTTACATTTTTTTCTAAACTTTTCTTTTACCGTTAACCCCTAACTAGCAGTAAGCAGCACTAACAGTAAATTCCCCATTTTCCCATAACTCCCACCCACCCCAGCTAGTAAAATATATAATTATAAAATATTTAAATGAATTAATTAAATTAATTGAACCCCTGAGGGTTAAAAAAATAAATAAAAGTTAATCCTCAGGGGTTAAAAAAATCAGATCACAGTATAATGCTGTGATCTGTATGTTGATCACTGTAGGCAGTGATCAACTGGCAGGGAAGGGGTTAATTTTTATTTAGACTCGGTAAAGGGGGTGGAATTTTTATTTTTTTTACTTAAATGTTATTAAAACAGTTACATTTTTTTTTAGCTTTTTAAAGCTTATTTAAAAAAAATTTAACGTTAACCCCTAGTTAGCCTAACACCAAATTCCCCAATTCCCCACTAACTTCCACCCATCCCAGCTAGCTAAATATATAATTTTTAAATATTTAAATTAATTAATACAATAAATTTAACCCTGAGGGTTAAAAAAAAATAATAATTAACCCTCAGGGGTTAAAAAAAAATCAGATGACATTAAAATGTATACGCTGCCAATTGATCACTGTAGTCAGTGATCAATTGGCAGGGAAGGGGTTAATTTTATTAAAACAGGGGAAAGGGGGGGTGGGATTTAACTTAAATTTTATTTTTTTTACACCAGGGGGCAAGATCAGTGAAGATCCGTCTCCCTGCAATTCACACAGAACCCGGAAGTGCAGGGAGGCGGAAGGTGAGTATTTGGAGCACATGTGCTCGCTCTGACATGCTGTCAGAGCGAGCACCGGTGCTGGGGCAGCCCGATCGGGTGCTCCCGGTCTGCCTCTAATACAGAGGCAGACCGGAGCACCGTTAACCCCGCGATCGCCGCGATTGCGGCGATCTGGGGTTAACTTTAGTAAATGACGGAAATTTTCCGTCAACGGTCCTTAACTGAAGGACAAGGTTGACGGAAAATTTCCGTCACTGGTCGGGAAGGGGATATTGGGGAAAACCTGGTCCTCTACAAGCGCTACATAGATGATATTTTTATTATATGGAGAGGCTGTTCCCAATCTTTATTGAATTTTATTGATTCTTTAAACAATAATTTATGGAATATTAAATTGACCTATGACATCAGCCCCTCGAATATTAATTTTTTGGATCTTGACATTTTTATAGATAATGGCTTAATCAAAAGTCGGACGTATTTTAAATCTGTAGATGTAAATTGTTTTATAGATTTTACCAGTTGTCATTTTAGGCATTGGCTATCAAATATTCCGAAAGGACAATTTTTAAGGCTAAAAAGAAATTGTACAGATGAACGAGATTTTAATGATCAAGCGGAAATTTTAGGGAAACAATTTCTGGAGAAAGGATATGATAAAGACGTTGTAGAGAACGCTTTTAAACAAGTAAAAGAAGAAAATAGGTTAGAAATATTAAAATATAAAGATAAGAAGATTAAAAAAGAAACAGAATAATCTATTCCCTTGATTTTTTATTTAAATTCCAATAATCGGAGTCTGCGTAGAATCATTAATAAAAACTGGCATGTTCTAAATTTAGATGATGAAATGCGTCCACTAATAGGAGAAAAAACAAAACTTGTTTTTAGAGGTGCTAGGAATTTTAAACACATTTTAACTAGTAGTTTTCAAGAGAAAGAAAAGTAAGATTGCCCAAATAATTTTTTAAAAGAACAGAAATGATTTTTTTATTGTGGAAACTGTAGAGGATGTAGGATAAGAACTGGGAAAAATAGAAGAATTTTTAAATGTATTTCTTTGAACACTCAAAAAGTTTATGAAATTAAGCATTTTATTACATGCAATACTATAGATGTTATATATGTATATGGTAGTATGTCCCTGCGGTTTACAATACATAGGGAAGACGTCTCGCCCATTAAAGATACGAATTAGGGAACATATATATAACATTCAAAGAAAGTTCCCTAATCATTGCGTGTCCAAACACTTTATGGATCACCATAATGGAGATCCCAGTGGTTTGGATTTTCTTGCTATAGAGCAGGCCCGGACTGGCCATCGGGCATACCGGGCAAATGCCCGGTGGGCCGCGATGGCCGTGGGGCCGAGGCCGGCAGGGGAGATCACAGGATCTCCCCTGCCAGCCCCTGCAGGGCCAGCGCTATCCGAGCGCCGGCCCTGCTGTGTGTCTCCATGGGCCGGTAGGGAGATCAAAGATCTCCCTTTACCGACCCAGAGACACTTCCAGGCGGCCGCTTGCTGGGGTGTGGGGGAGAGAGGCAGGAGAGAGGACCGGCGGAGCTCTATCCAGCAGCTCCGCCGGGTCCTCTCGCGAAGGCCTGAGCGTTGCCGCGGTTACCGCGGCAACGCTCAGATCTCGCGAGAGTGAACTCTAGCCTGCAGGGGCTAGAGTTCACTCTCCCCACTGGACCACCAGGGAAGGAAGCATGGCAGCACGGCAGCACGGCAGCACGGCACCCCACCCACTGGCAGAACGGATCCCCCCATCTCCTCCCAGGATAAAGGTAAGAAGGGAGGGGGGGGGGATATAACTTTTTTTTTTTTTTTTATTAATAAAAAAAAATACATTTAAATAAAAAAAATCACACTAAAAGCCCCCTCACACACACATCACCCCCAGACACACACAGCACCCCCAGACACAAACACAGCACCACATGTGTGTCTGGTGGTGCTGTGTGTGTCTGGGGGTGCTGTGTGTGTCTGGGGGTGCTGTGTGTGTGTCTGGGGGTGATGTGTGTGTGGCTGGGGGTGATGTGTGTGTGAGGGGGCTGTTAGTGTGATTTTTTTTATTTAATAAAAAAAATACTTGCATTTAAATAAAAAAATAACACTAACAGCCCCCTCACACACACATCACCCCCAGCCTCACACACACATCACCCCCAGCCACACACACACACATCACCCCCAGCCACACACACACAGCACCCAGACACACACACAGCACCCCCAGACACACACACAGCACCCCCAGACACACACACACAGCACCCCCAGACACACACACAGCACCCCCAGACACACACACAGCACCCCCACACACACACACAGCACCCCGACACAAACACAGCACCCCGACACAAACACAGCACCCCCAGACACACACATCACCCCCAGACACACACACATCACCCCCAGACACACACACATCACCCCCAGACACACACACAGCACCCCCAGACACACACAGCACCCCAGACACACACACAGCACCCTGACACAAACACAGCACCCCGACACAAACACAGCACCCCGACACACACACAGCGCCCCCAGACAAGCACACAGCGCGCCCAGACAAGCACACAGCGCGCCCAGACACGCACACAGCGCGCCCAGACATGCACACCGCGCGCCCAGACACGCACACCGCGCGCCCAGACACGCACATCGCGCGCCCAGACACGCACACCACGCGCCCAGACACGCACAGAGCGCGCCACCCTCGCTCAGACAGACAGCACCCTCGCTCAGACAGACAGCACCCTCGCTCAGACAGACAGCACCCTCGCTCAGACAGACAGCACCCTCGCTCACACACACACAGCACCCTCGCTCACACACACACAGCACCCTCGCTCACACACACACACATATATATATTATTATTATTATTATTATTGCCATTTATATAGCGCCAACAGATTCCGTAGCGCTTTACAATATTTTGAGAGGGGGGGATGTAACATATATATATAATATAAAATAACCCTCAGTGAGTTAACAGACAAAGAAAATTAGAAACCTAGAATGTGATGGCAGATAAAAACACCCTCACACACACAGCACCCCTCTTACATATACACACACTGCGCCCCTCACACATACAATACGTCCAAATATATATATATATATATATATATATACACACACACACACTACAGCACCCCTCACACTGCACCACTACACACATTACGCTCCAGATACACGCTAGATCCCTTACCCTATATGCACTCTTAATCCTCTATACACACACACACACAGAATCTCCTATACACACTCTTGGTCATTTACACACTAGATCTCCTTCACACACACACACTGCACCACCTACACACACACTACATTCCTTGTCAGCAAACACATACAACATTCTCTAAACACACCCTCTCTACAACCCCTACACACACTACGTCTCCTATACACACACACTACAACCCGTATGCACACACTCTCTACATCCCCTAGCCACACATATTACATCACAAACACAAATTAAATTGACCTATTTACACAATACCACATCACACTCTACACACATGCAATCCCACATGCACCATACACTTTCCTGGCCCTTTTGTCCTCTGGTATCTCACCTGTGGAGACACCAGAGACAATTTAAAAGCAAACACAGCGCAAGCATGTTATTAAATTTGCTTGCCCTGCGCAGAACAAATACAGGGCCTTTTTCTAATGCCAGAGCTCTTCAGCGGGGCTCTGTGTATTGAACCAACATGCTCACTTTGAGAGGGGGCGTGATTGTCATTAGTGATGACAAAACACACCCTCTCTGGCCCCGCCCCCTTCTTAGGGGGCCGCTCTGATTGAAAAATGCCTGGGCCTAATTTTTTTCCCAGTCCGGCCCTGCTATAGAGATCATATTAAAGTCCATTGGAGAGGGGGAGATAAATCCCTGAGTAAGAGTGAAATGAGATGGATTTTTAATTTAGACACACTTATACCAAGGGGACTTAATGCTGATTTTGAGATGAATACTTATATTTAATATCCTTTTTTTTTTACTTTTTGACCTATTTATTAATATTTGGTACATACATATATATTTTTTAATATTTATATTCTTTTTATCACTAATACTGGTTTTAAGAAACTTAATACATTTTATACTATTTTCCTAATTTCGTTTACATTTATCAATTTGCCAGCTATATGTGTTTTATTATAAGTATTTGTATTTCATTAAAAACTTGTGCCTTTAAACGGAATATTAACTTTTCCCCTTTTTTCTCTTAATTTTAATTCTGTTTTTAGTAGGTCTACTTTAGGAAAGGATAGTTCCGATTTTATATGTACTTGAAGAGTTTGTTTGTTACATATTTTTGTGTTTTATTTTATGTAAAAATGTATCAAGTATGTGGCAGTAGGAACTCCGTTTTAGAATATTAAAGATCAACAGATACAAGTGAAGAGACCCTCCCTACGTCAGTTCTGACGAACACAGAAGTAAAACGAAGGTTACTAAGGATGCCAGGATGCCTAACCTTCGTTACATCAAAATGGAAGGGGAGGAGCTTATCACCGAACGGGAAAAAAAGGCGCCAAAAAGCTCCTATTTGAACTGAGAACGGACTAAATGGATTTACACTTTGAAAAAAGCTTTGGCTGAAACACGTCATTGTATTGTGTGGAGAGTATAAGATTGCTGATCTTCATTTTTTTGCTGCTGTGTTTTTATATTATGGAATAAACCTTTTTACCAAGATTCTGCATCCTGGTTTCTTGCCAAAAGGACGAGTAAGCAGTTAGCATCTGATTTCAGCCATCACCACATAAATCCATTTAACGTTCGTAGTCTGAGCCAGCTTTTAATTTAAGTGGCTCAGAAATATGTGAGTTTATCTATGTATTTACTCATTTAATATTGTCTGTACGTTATTACCCTATGTCTGTTTCTCCTGATTTTATCTCTGCAGGATTATAACTGGACATAGGGGTAACTATTATCGTTATATTGTATCTTGGGTGTGCTCTCACCACTTATACTGTTTTATTAATGCCAAATATATACCTACACCTGTGCAAATTATATGCTTTCTATAATTTGGTTTGGAAATTGTGGTTTTGCATAAGTATGTTATTGCATTGGTTCTGGCACACTTCAACCGAATTTGTCTTAGATAGTTGGTACAAACACAGCCTTGGTTTCCGACCACAAATGTTAAGGCTGTAGGCCTGTAGTTGTTGGAGGGATTATGATGGTCTTAAAACTGCCCCATGTCTCATACCTCAGGACTTCAGGCATCCTGGATAAAATGTCACTTCCTGTCAGCAGTTCTTACGGGTTATATCATACTATGTGAGGTGGGGAGTAGGGAGGGCTTGCACTGCTGTGAGTCCTTCCCCCTGTGTTTTCTCATGGTATGAGTGTGCTTCTAATGTTAGTATCCGGGCAATCTATGGCCAGTTTTCAGAGGTTGTCGTTCTCCTGGGTCCCAGCACTGAGTGCCGCAAGTGTCCTGGACAAACTCCACTCTCCTCACCATTAACTCTATTATCTTACTCCACTGGTAGGACCCCTTTATTTACAGACATAACCGTTGGTTCTGGCACACTTCAACTGACTTTGTCTTAAGTAGTTTGTACAAACATGGCCACTGTTTTATGTATTGTTTATTAACAAAGTCAACTTTGGTAATTTAATTTAAGAAGACATTTATTTTTATGTAAATGAAAGAATTATATTTATTTTTTATAAAAAATATTTCACTGATTTAATAATGCACAGGTTTCCATAAATTTTGTTAAGTGATGTTCTGAATGACAGAACAAACAGGGTGAATGTGTTTTGCTGGGCTACCTAATGCACTTATAAACTGTTTATTTTACATCTTTTAATGATGCTTTCAGAGTAAATGCTTAATGGGCTTAGAGTGCTACATTTTTTTTTATTCTTATTTTTGTGACTAATTGGGTATTACGAGGTTCCTAGCACCACTCCAAATCAGGTTAATTAATATTCAGATATTGGCTTTTGGTTGCTATGTTTCGAATCCCTTTCTATTTTTCTGTCAATCATGTTTTAGCTCAATATCTATCTGTTTCTCAACATCTTTCTTTATCGCATTCACTCTCACTCTCGTGAACCCCCTTTCATAATTTCTCTGCTTATTTGCTTTTTCTCAAAACATCTCATGTGTTTTGCTAAATTTTATATAGGCTTTAAGGATCCTATAACCTGTTTTCCTGAATTTGGGGGGCAGAACTCAGTTGCTCCACTGGTGAGATTGTTATGTTGATATACAGCCCCTTAACATGAAATTTAGCACTGGCACTATTTAAGTAGTAAGTATTAGCATTAACATTAGTTAGCATGTTTGTCTCTCATGTAAAATCAGTGCAGGGCCCACTGATATTGGGGTACTGTTACACAGTGCTGTACTATACACGATATGGCCATATGGTGGAACTTAATCCCCATATTTGTTTGCTAAGATAGGTGATTTTAAGTAGCCTTGTAAAAAATGTAAACTGCATTTTTGTGTGTGTGCTGTTCCTTAATCTGTATCATTGTTTTATTTTGACATCCCTGTCTAGACATATCTAAAACAGATGGTCTTCGTATTAAAATATAATATATTCTTTCAGCTGATAGCCAGATATGACTCGCATTTTGTATTCCACAGAATTCTTCCGAATGGCATAACACATTATGGAATTGGTTAATAGAATAGTCGTGGAAATGTTTGGTCTCCCCCTTTATTAATGGATGCTCTCTTCATAGATTAAATTCAGAATGGCTGAGAGTGAGAAAATGAGAAAAGACTCTGATAGTGAACCCCTAATACAGTTGTGCTTGGGCAGCTTAACAATTTTTAGGAATTTTGCATTAATAATTTGGCTGTGTAACATGATGCTGCAGCAAAAATCAGACTCACTTTCTTTCTGCCAGTTTTAGCATAAAATAGGGATGGAAAATGAAGGAATTAGTAATGTATTAGG